>NW_026290825.1:240000-540000 GCF_023373465.1 Oncorhynchus keta
GTCTGTGTCTCTCAGGTAAATGTCTCACCTGTATTAAACCCCTGGGGGGGGTTAACTGTACAGTATAGATGAGGAGTACTCTACATGTGAGCCTGTCCCGTGTCTGTGTCTCTCAGGTAAATGTCTCACCTGTATTAAACCCCTGGGGGGTTAACTGTACAGTATAGATGAGGAGTACTCTACATGTGAGCCTGTCCCGTGTCTGTGTCTCTCAGGTAAATGTCTCACCTGTATTAAACCCCTGGGGGGTTAACTGTACAGTATAGATGAGGAGTACTCTACATGTGAGCCTGTCCCGTGTCTGTGTCTCTCAGGTAAAATGTATTAACCCCACCTGTATTAAACGTGTCCCTCAGGTAAATGTCTCACCTGGGGGTTAACTGTACAGTATAGATGAGGAGTACTCTACATGTGAGCCTGTCCCGTGTCTGTGTCTCTCAGGTAAATGTCTCACCTGTATTAAACCCCTGGGGGGTTAACTGTACAGTATAGATGAGGAGTACTCTACATGTGAGCCTGTCCCGTGTCTGTGTCTCTCAGGTAAATGTCTCACCTGTATTAAACCCCTGGGGGGGTTAACTGTACAGTATAGATGAGGAGTACTCTACATGTGAGCCTGTCCCGTGTCTGTGTCTCTCAGGTAAATGTCTCACCTGTATTAAACCCCTGGGGGGTTAACTGTACAGTATAGATGAGTAAATGAGTACTCTACATGTGAGCCTGTCCCGTGTCTGTGTCTCTCAGGTAAATGTCTCACCTGTATTAACCCCTGGGGGGGTTAACTGTACAGTATAGATGAGGAGTACTCTACATGTGAGCCTGTCCCGTGTCTGTGTCTCTCAGGTAAATGTCTCACCTGTATTAAACCCCTGGGGGGGGGTTAACTGTACAGTATAGATGAGGAGTACTCTACATGTGAGCCTGTCCCGTGTCTGTGTCTCTCAGGTAAATGTCTCACCTGTATTAAACCCCTGGGGGGGGTTAACTGTACAGTATAGATGAGGAGTACTCTACATGTGAGCCTGTCCCGTGTCTGTGTCTCTCAGGTAAATGTCTCACCTGTATTAAACCCCTGGGGGGTTAACTGTACAGTATAGATGAGGAGTACTCTACATGTGAGCCTGTCCCGTGTCTGTGTCTCTCAGGTAAATGTCTCACCTGTATTAAACCCCTGGGGGGGGTTAACTGTACAGTATAGATGAGGAGTACTCTACATGTGAGCCTGTCCCGTGTCTGTGTCTCTCAGGTAAATGTCTCACCTGTATTAAACCCTGGGGGGTTAACTGTACAGTATAGATGAGGAGTACTCTACATGTGAGCCTGTCCCGTGTCTGTGTCTCTCAGGTAAATGTCTCACCTGTATTAAACCCCTGGGGGGTTAACTGTACAGTATAGATGAGGAGTACTCTACATGTGAGCCTGTCCCGTGTCTGTGTCTCTCAGGTAAATGTCTCACCTGTATTAAACCCCTGGGGGGGTTAACTGTACAGTATAGATGAGGAGTACTCTACATGTGAGCCTGTCCCGTGTCTGTGTCTCTCAGGTAAATGTCTCACCTGTATTAAACCCCTGGGGGGGTTAACTGTACAGTATAGATGAGGAGTACTCTACATGTGAGCCTGTCCCGTGTCTGTGTCTCTCAGGTAAATGTCTCACCTGTATTAAACCCCTGGGGGGTTAACTGTACAGTATAGATGAGGAGTACTCTACATGTGAGCCTGTCCCGTGTCTGTGTCTCTCAGGTAAATGTCTCACCTGTATTAAACCCCTGGGGGGGGTTAACTGTACAGTATAGATGAGGAGTACTCTACATGTGAGCCTGTCCCGTGTCTGTGTCTCTCAGGTAAATGTCTCACCTGTATTAAACCCCTGGGGGGGGGTTAACTGTACAGTATAGATGAGGAGTACTCTACATGTGAGCCTGTCCCGTGTCTGTGTCTCTCAGGTAAATGTCTCACCTGTATTAAACCCCTGGGGGGGGGGTTAACTGTACAGTATAGATGAGGAGTACTCTACATGTGAGCCTGTCCCGTGTCTGTGTCTCTCAGGTAAATGTCTCCAGCCCTGCAGGAACGGAGGGAGATGCATTGGGAAAAACAAATGCAAATGTGACAAGGGTTTCCACGGCGACCTGTGTTCCAAGGGTAAGTCTAACCCCCCCCCGGACACGGCTCCCGCCTGGGGATGAGCTGAGGGAATATAATGGAACACATGACATGTAGTATGGAAGAATGTGACAGTGCCATGTTGTGTTTTGTATCATAAAGTCATGTTATCATGTGTTAGAATATGTATGTGTGTCTGACAATATGTGTCCCTGACAATATGTGTCCCTGACAATATGTGTCCCTGACAATATGTCTCTGATAATGTGTCCCTGACAATATGTGTCTCTGACAATGTGTCTCTGACAATATGTGTCTGATAATGTGTCCCTGACAATATGTGTCTCTGACAATATGTGTCTCTGATAATGTGTCCCTGACAATATGTGTCTCTGACAATATGTGTCTCTGACAATATGTGTCTCTGACAATATGTCTCTGACAATATGTGTCTCTGACAATATGTGTCTCTGATAATGTGTCCCTGACAATATGTGTCTCTGATAATGTGTGTCTCTGACAATATGTGTCTCTGATAATGTGTCCCTGACAATATGTGTCTCTGATAATGTGTGTCTCTGACAATATGTGTCTCTGATAATGTGTGTCTGACAATGTGTGTCTCTGACAATATGTGTCTCTGACAATATGTGTCTCTGATAATGTGTCCCTGACAATATGTGTCTCTGATAATGTGTGTCTCTGACAATATGTGTCTCTGATAATGTGTGTCTGACAATATGTGTCTCTGATAATGTGTGTCTGACAATATGTGTCTCTGATAATGTGTGTCTCTGACAATATGTGTCTCTGATAATGTGTCTCTGACAATATGTGTCTCTGATAATGTGTCCTCTGACAATATGTGTCTCTGACAATATGTGTCTCTGATAATAGTGTCTCTGACAATATGTGTCTCTGATAATGTGTCTCTGACAATATGTGTCTCTGACAATATGTGTCTCTGATATGTGTCCCTGACAATATGTGTCTCTGATAATGTGTCTCTGACAATATGTGTCTCTGACAATATGTGTCTCTGATAATATGTGTCTCTGACAATATGTGTCTCTGATAATGTGTCTCTGACAATATGTGTCTCTGACAATATGTGTCTGATAATAGTGTCTGACAATATGTGTCTCTGATAATGATGTGTCTCTGACAATATGTGTCTCTGATAATATGTGTCTCTGATAATATGTGTCTCTGATAATATGTGTCTCTGACAATATGTGTCTCTGACAATATGTGTCTCTGATAATATGTGTCTCTGATAATATGTGTCTCTGACAATATGTGTCTCTGATAATATGTGTCTCTGACAATGTGTCCCTGACAATATGTGTCTCTGATAATGTGTGTCTCTGACAATATGTGTCTCTGATAATGTGTGTCTGACAATATGTGTCTCTGATAATGTGTGTCTGACAATATGTGTCTCTGATAATGTGTGTCTCTGACAATATGTGTCTCTGATAATGTGTGTCCCTGACAATATGTGTCTCTGACAATATGTCTCTGATAGTGTCCCTGACAATATGTCTCTGACAATGTGTGTCTCTGACAATATGTGTCTCTGACAATATGTCTCTGATAGTGTCCCTGACAATATGTGTCTCTGATAATGTGTGTCTCTGACAATATGTGTCTCTGACAATATGTGTCTCTGACAATATGTCTCTGATAGTGTCCCTGACAATATGTCTCTGACAATGTGTGTCTCTGACAATATGTGTCTCTGACAATATGTCTCTGATAGTGTCCCTGACAATATGTGTCTCTGATAATGTGTCTCTGGCAATATGTGTCTCTGACAATATGTCTCTGATAATGTGTCCCTGACAATATGTGTCCCTGACAATATGTATCTGACAATGTGTGTCTCTGACAATATGTGTCCCTGACAATATGTCTCTGACAATGTGTGTCTCTGACAATATGTGTCTCTGACAATATGTGTCTCTGACAATATGTGTCTCTGATAATGTGTGTCTCTGACAATATGTGTCTCTGATAATGTGTGTCTCTGACAATATGTGTCTCTGATAATGTGTGTCTCTGACAATATGTCTCTGATAATGTGTCCCTGACAATATGTGTCTCTGACAATATGTGTCTGATAATGTGTCCCTGACAATATGTGTCTCTGACAATATGTGTCTCTGATAATGTGTGTCTCTGACAATATGTGCCTCTGATAATGTGTGTCTCTGACAATATGTCTCTGATAATGTGTCCCTGACAATATGTGTCTCTGACAATATGTGTCTCTGATAATGTGTGTCTCTGACAATATGTGTCTCTGATAATGTGTGTCTCTGACAATATGTGTCTCTGATAATGTGTGCCTCTGACAATATGTGTCCCTGACAATATGTCTCTGACAATATGTGTCTCTGATAATGTGTCTCTGACAATATGTGTCTCTGACAATATGTGTCTCTGACAATATGTGTCTCTGACAATATGTGTCTCTGACAATATGTGTCTCTGACAATATGTGTCTCTGACAATATGTGTCTCTGATAATGTGTGTCTCTGATAATGTGTGTCTGACAATATGTGTCTCTGATAATGTGTGTCTCTGATAATGTGTGTCTCTGATAATGTGTGTCTCTGATAATGTGTGTCTCTGATAATGTGTGTCTCTGACAATATGTGTCTCTGATAATGTGTGTCTCTGATAATGTGTGTCTCTGACAATATGTGTCTCTGATAATGTGTGTCTCTGATAATGTGTGTCTCTGATAATGTGTGTCTCTGATAATATGTGTCTCTGACAATATGTGTCCCTGACAATATGTCTCTGACAATATGTGTCTCTGACAATATGTGTCTCTGACAATATGTGTCTCTGATAATATGTGTCTCTGATAATGTGTCTCTGACAATATGTCTCTCTGATAATGTGTCTCTGACAATATGTGTCTCTGACAATATGTGTCTCTGACAATATGTGTCTCTGACAATATGTGTCTGACAATATGTGTCTCTGACAATATGTGTCTCTGATAATGTGTGTCTGACAATATGTGTCTCTGATAATGTGTCTCTGACAATATGTGTCTCTGACAATATGTGTCTCTGATAATGTGTGTCTCTGATAATGTGTGTCTCTGATAATATGTGTCTCTGACAATATGTGTCCCTGACAATATGTCTCTGACAATATGTGTCTCTGACAATATGTGTCTCTGACAATATGTGTCTCTGATAATATGTGTCTCTGATAATGTGTCTCTGACAATATGTCTCTCTGATAATGTGTGTATGTCTGTGTATGTCTGACCGTGTGTGTATCCTGACTGTGTGTGTGTGTGTGTGTGTGTGTGTGTGTGTGTGTGTGTGTGTGTGTGTGTGTGTGTGTGTGTGTGTGTGTGTGTGTGTGTGTGTGTGTGTGTGTGTGTGTGTGTGTGTGTGTGTATGCAGCTGTCTGTGAGCCCAGCTGTGGAGCCCATGGGACCTGTGTGGAACCCAACAAGTGCCTGTGTAAGGAGGGCTGGCACGGACGCCACTGTAACAAGAGTGAGTATAGTAACACTGTAGTAGAGTGAGTTTAGTAACACTGTAGTAGAGTGAGTTTAGTAACACTGTAGTAGAGTGAGTTTAGTAACACTGTAGTAGAGTGAGTTTAGTGGTTTAGTAACACTGTAGTAGAGTGAGTTTAGTGGTTTAGTAACACTGTAGTAGAGTGAGTTTAGTAACACTGTAGTAGAGTGAGTTTAGTAACACTGTAGTAGAGTGAGTTTAGTAACACTGTAGTAGAGTGAGTTTAGTAACACTGTAGTAGAGTGAGTTTAGTAACACTGTAGTAGAGTGAGTTTAGTAACACTGTAGTAGAGTGAGTTTAGTAACACTGTAGTAGAGTGAGTTTAGTAACACTGTAGTAGAGTGAGTTTAGTAACACTGTAGTAGAGTGAGTTTAGTGGTTTAGTAACACTGTAGTAGAGTGAGTTTAGTAACACTGTAGTAGAGTGAGTTTAGTAACACTGTAGTAGAGTGAGTTTAGTAACACTGTAGTAGAGTGAGTTTAGTAACACTGTAGTAGAGTGAGTTTAGTAACACTGTAGTAGAGTGAGTTTAGTAACACTGTAGTAGAGTGAGTTTAGTGGTTTAGTAACACTGTAGTAGAGTGAGTTTAGTAACACTGTAGTAGAGTGAGTTTAGTGACACTGTAGTAGAGTGAGTTTAGTAACACTGTAGTAGAGTGAGTTTAGTAACACTGTAGTAGAGTGAGTTTAGTAACACTGTAGTAGAGTGAGTTTAGTGGCACTGTAGTAGAGTGAGTTTAGTAACACTGTAGTAGAGTGAGTTTAGTGACACTGTAGTAGAGTGAGTTTAGTGGTTTAGTAACACTGTAGTAGAGTGAGTTTAGTGGTTTATTAACACTGTAGTAGAGTGAGTTTAGGGGTTTAGTAACACTGTAGTAGAGTGAGTTTAGTGGTTTAGTAACACTGTAGTAGAGTGAGTTTAGTGGTGTAGTAACACTGTAATAGAGTGAGTTTAGTGGTTTAGTAACACAATCACATTACAAAGCTGCGTCCCTAATACACCCCCCTCATAAAGCCACTTTCCCAAGGCGGCATCCCAAATAGCACCCTACTCCCTACATAGTTCAGTACTTTTGATGAGGGTTAATAGTGCTCTGGTAGTGCGCCATGTAGGGAATATGATTCCATTTGGTATGTAGACCTGGCAGTCGACTGCCACCTGTAGGGTGATGGATCACATGTAATCCCACGGTAACGCAACACCACAGTGATTTAGGCTGTCCCAAATGGCACCCTATTCCCTATATATAGCGCACCACGTTCGACCAGAGCTGTATGAGGCCTGGTGGTAATTAGTGTACCATGGCCAGGGTATAGGGTAACTCAACACCACGCTGACTTGGGCTCAGCTCATAGAAGCATTGAATGAAGAAGAAGAGGCTTGGCCTCTGAGAAGCTCAACTCCACTCTACACTTTGAGTTGTTAGTTTCTCTGCTGTTCGTTGAGCCTCTGAGGAAAACACCAGGCCAGATGTTGGGGCTCCCTCTCTAAAGGCACTGCGTCTCAGTGCTAGGAGCTGTCACTACAGACACCCTGGTTCGAATCCAGGCTGTATCACAACCGGCCATGATTGGGAGTCCCATAGGGCTGCTCTCGATCGGGTCTGGCCCGATGTAGGCCGTCATTATTAAATAAGAATTCTTAACTGACTTTCCTAGTTAAATAAAAGGTTAAATAAAAAATAAACACATCTGCAACATATCAGATCACGGTCTCACACACACACACACACACACACACACACACACACACACACACACACACACACACACACACACACACACACACACACACACACACACACACACACACACACACACACACACACACACACACACACACACACACACACACACACACACACAAAGGCTACTTCTTGGTGTTTGTTCGGTGTTAGGTCATTAGCGGTCATTAGTCTCGTTGATTTGGTTCCAGATCAGAACAGAGGCTTATAAACACTAGAAACAATAGGAAAACATGACTAGTGGTGAGTGGTGCTCCCCTCAGGACCTCTACACATGCCTTTCATCACCTTTACCTTCCACCTTCCTCTCTCTCTCTCTCCTCTCTCTACTTTCCCTCCCTCCCTTTCTCTCTCTCTCTCTCTCCTCTCTCTACTTTCCCTCCCTCCCTTTCTCTCTCTCTCTCTCCTCTCTCTACTTTCCCTCCCTCCCTTCCTCTCTCTCTCTCTCCTCTCTCTACTTTCCCTCCCTCCCTCCCTCCCTCTCTCTCTCTCTCTCTCCTCTCTTTCCCTCCCTCCCTCCCTCTCTCTCTCTCTCCTCTCTCTACTTTCCCTCCCTCCCTTTCTCTCTCCTCTCTCTCTACTCACCCCTCTCTCCCCCTCCCTCCCTCCCTCCCTCCCTTTCTCTCTCCTCTCTCTCTACTCACCCCTCTCTTTCCCTCCCTCCCTCCCTTTCTCTCTCCTCTCTCTCCTCTCTACTTTCCCTCCCTCCCTTCTCTCTCCTCTCTCTCTACTCACCCCTCTCTTTCCCTCCCCCTCCCCCTCCCTCTCTCTCTCTCACCCCTCTCTCTCTCCTCCCTCTCTACTTTCCCTCCCTCCCTCTTCTCTCTCCTCTCTACTCACCCCTCTCTTTCCCTCCCTCCCTCCCTCCCTCCCTCCCTCCCTCCCTCCCTCCCTCCCTCCCTCCCCCCTCCCTCCCTCCCTCCCTCCCTCCCTCCCTCCCTCCCTCCCTCCCCTCCCTCTCCTCTCTCTCTCCTCTCTCTACTTTCCCTCCCTCCCTTTCTCTCTCCTCTCTCTCTACTCACCCCTCTCTTTCCCTCCCTCCCTCCCTTTCTCTCTCCTTTCTCTACTTTCCCTCCCTCCCTCCCTTTCTCTCTCCTCTCTCTCTACTCACCCCCTCTTTCCCTCCCTTTCTCTCCCTCTCTCTACTCACCCCCTCTCTCTCTCTCTCTCTCTCTCTCTCTCTCTCTCTCTCTCTCTCTCTCTCTCTCTCTCTCTCTCTCTCTCAGGATACAGAGGAGGTGCCTCTAACACCCATCGTCTCTCATCAGGCCCTAAACACAAGCCTCAGCAGCACTCCTCCTCTGCCAAGGAGGTGAAAGACGTCCCCGATGCCGACATCCCAGCAGAGACCAATTACGTGGTATAAGAGCCGGGTCCAGACAACCACACCTGGGTTCAAGCACTATTCAACATCTTTCAGATACTTTCAGCATCTGCTCTAGTCCGGTTGGCGGCGCCTGATGGGTGCGGCCTGGTGGGAGGGGTTTGATGGGTGGGGTCTGATGGGCGGGGTCTGGTGGGAGCGGCCTGGTGGGCGGGGTCTGATGGGTGGATTTTGCGGTTTTAGGACTGTGCTACTGGTCTGTTAAGCCAGACAATCTCAATCAACAATATATTAAGCATGTTTAACTATTTAAAGTAGTTTGAACCCAGGTCTGCAGACCAGTCACCCAGGACCTCCTCTCCTCTGTGGTAGACTACTGATCCCCATACGTGATGTTATACACCATTATTACCACCCCTAGCTATCCTCATCCCCTCTGACTACCTAGCTATCCTCATCCCCTCTGACTACCTAGCTATCCTCATCCCCTCTGACTACCTAGCTATCCTCATCCCCTCTGACTACCTAGCTATCCTCATCCCCTCTGACTACCTAGCTATCCTCATCCCCTCTGACTACCTAGCTATCCTCATCCCCTCCGACTACCTAGCTATCCTCATCCCCTCTGACTACCTAGCTATCCTCATCCCCTCTGACTACCTAGCTATCCTCATCCCCTCCCACTACCTACCTATCCTCATCCCCTCCGACTACCTACCTATCCTCATCCCCTCCGACTACCTACCTATCCTCATCCCCTCCGACTACCTACCTATCCTCATCCCCTCCGACTACCTACCTATCCTCATCCCCTCCGACTACCTACCTATCCTCATCCCCTCTGACTACCTAGCTATCCTCATCCCCTCCGACTACCTAGCTATCCTCATCCCCTCCGACTACCTACCTATCCTCATCCCCTCCGACTACCTACCTATCCTCATCCCCTCCCACTACCTACCTATCCTCATCCCCTCCGACTACCTACCTATCCTCATCCCCTCCGACTACCTACCTATCCTCATCCCCTCCGACTACCTACCTATCCTCATCCCCTCCGACTACCTACCTATCCTCATCCCCTCCCACTACCTACCTATCCTCATCCCCTCCCACTACCTACCTATCCTCATCCCCTCCGACTACCTACCTATCCTCATCCCCTCCGACTACCTACCTATCCTCATCCCCTCCCACTACCTACCTATCCTCATCCCCTCCCACTACCTACCTATCCTCATCCCCTCCGACTACCTACCTATCCACATCCCCTCCCACTACCTACCTATCCTCATCCCCTCCGACTACCTACCTATTCTCATCCCCTAAAAACTACCTACCTATCCTCATCCCTCCGACTACCTACCTATCCACATCCCCTCCCACTACCTACCTATCCTCATCCCCTCCCACTACCTACCTATCCTCATCCCCTCCGACTACCTACCTATTCTCATCCCCTCCGACTACCTACCTATCCTCATCCCCTCCCACTACCTACCTATCCTCATCCCCTCCCACTACCTAGCTATCCTCATCCCCTCCCACTACCTACCTACCCTCATCCCCTCCCACTACCTACCTACCCTCATCCCCTCCCACTACCTCCTCATCCCCTCTGACTACCTACCTACCCTCATCCCCTCCCACTACCTACCTATCCTCATCCCTCCGACTACCTACCTACCCTAGACCAATCTACATGGTCAGCTACCTACAGACACACACACTCATCTCATGTTCTACTACCATCCTCAGCCCCTCCCACTACCTACCTATCCTCATCCCCTCCCACTACCTACCTATCCTCATCCCCTCCGACTACCTACCTATCCACATCCCCTCCCACTACCTACCTATCCACATCCCCCCCACTACCTACCTATTCTCATCCCCTAAAAACTACCTACCTATCCTCATCCCCTCCGACTACCTACCTATCCACATCCTCCCACTACCTACCTATCCTCATCCCCTCCCACTACCTACCTATCCTCATCCCCTCCGACTACCTACCTATTCTCATCCCCTCCGACTACCTACCTATCCTCATCCCTCCCACTACCTACCTATCCTCATCCCCTCCCACTACCTACCTATTCTCATCCCCTCCGACTACCTACCTATTCTCATCCCCTCCGACTACCTACCTATCCTCATCCCCTCCGACTACCTACCTACCCTCATCCCCTCTCACTACCTACCTATCCTCATCCCCTCCCACTACCTACCTATCCTCATCCCCTCCCACTACCTACCTACCCTAGACCAATCTACATGGTCAGCTGCTCCTACAGACACACACACTCATCTCATGTTCTACTTAGATACCTATCCTCAGCCCCTCCCACTACCTAGCTATCTTAGATAATTATTTTCATCCCCTCCCACTACCTAGCTACCTTAGATACCTACCCTCATCCCCTCCCACTACCTACCTACCCTAGACCAATCTACATGGTCAGCTGCTCCTACACACACACACACACACACACACACACACACACACACACACACACACACACACACACACACACACACACACACACACACACACACACACACACACACACACACACACACACACACACTCATCTCATTTTCTTACTCTCTTAGATAGAGGGTTCCTAAAGGGTTACCCGGCTGTGTGAACCATTTCCAGTTCCAGGTAAAACTATTTTTGGTTACATGTAGTACCATTTCTACATGAAACCCAAGACGGCTCTGCTCGAAACCAAAAGGCCAACCAACAAGGGTTCTCCTATGGGGACAGCCGAAGAACCCTTGTTAGGTTCTTAGATAAGAGAGTAGGAATCCATTGGTCGTTTTTGTTTTGGTGTGTTTTTGTTCTCCTGTGTAAATTCTTTCACTCGGTCATCCTACAACGCAACTAGTCTTCTTTCAGATATCTCTGAAGTCTTTAGTCTGCGGAGGAATTCTGGTGGCTGTTGTCAGTACAGTCACCAATGCTTCACAATGGCTCTAAATCACCTGAGTCACCGTAACCCTTTGTGCACTATTTTCTGTGCTTCTCCTTCTCCTACCAGCAACACTATATCACCATACCAGCAACACTATGTCACCATACCAGCCCAGCAACACTATATCACCATACTATTTTCTGTGCTTCTCCTTCTCCTACCAGCAACACTATATCACCATACCAGCAACACTATGTCACCATACCAGCAACACTATGTCACCATACCAGCAACACTATGTCACCATACCAGCAACACTATATCACCATACCAGCAACACTATGTCACCATACCAGCAACAATTTATCACCATACCAGCCCAGCAACACTATATCGCCATACTATTTTCTGTGCTTCTCCTTCTCCTACCAGCAACACTATATCACCATACCAGCAACACTATGTCACCATACCAGCAACACTATATCACCATATCAGCAACAGTATGTCACCATACCAGCAACCCTATATCACCATACCAGCAACACTATGTCACCATACCAGCCCAGCAACACTATATCACCATACCAGCAACACTATATCACCATACCAGCAACACTATATCACCATACCAGCAACACTATGTCACCATACCAGCAACACTATGTCACCATACCAGCAACACTATATCACCATACCAGCAACACTATGTCACCATACTATTTTCTGTGCTTCTCCTTCTCCTACCAGCAACACTATATCACCATACCAGCAACACTATGTCACCATACCAGCAACACTATGTCACCATACCAGCAACACTATGTCACCATACCAGCAACACTATGTCACCATACCAGCAACACTATATCACCATACCAGCAACACTATGTCACCATACCAGCAACACTATGTCACCATACCAGCAACACTATATCACCATACCAGCAACACTATGTCACCATACCAGCAACAATTTATCACCATACCAGCCCAGCAACACTATATCACCATACCAGCCCAGCAACACTATATCACCATACCAGCAACACTATATCACCATATCAGCAACAGTATGTCACCATACCAGCAACCCTATATCACCATACCAGCAACACTATGTCACCATACCAGCCCAGCAACACTATATCACCATACCAGCAACACTATATCACCATACCAGCAACACTATATCACCATACCAGCAACACTATATCACCATACCAGCAACACTATGTCACCATACCAGCAACACTATGTCACCATACCAGCAACACTATGTCACCATACCAGCAACACTATGTCACCATACCAGCAACACTATATCACCATACCAGCAACACTATGTCACCATACCAGCAACACTATGTCACCATACCAGCAACACTATATCACCATACCAGCAACACTATATCACCATACCAGCAACACTATATCACCATACCAGCAACACTATATCACCATACCAGCAACACTATATCACCATACCAGCAACACTATGTCACCATACTATTTTCTGTGCTTCTCCTTCTCCTACCAGCAACACTATATCACCATACCAGCAACACTATGTCACCATACCAGCAACACTATGTCACCATACCAGCAACACTATGTCACCATACCAGCAACACTATGTCACCATACCAGCAACACTATGTCACCATACCAGCAACACTATATCACCATACCAGCAACACTATGTCACCATACCAGCAACAATTTATCACCATACCAGCCCAGCAACACTATATCACCATACCAGCCCAGCAACACTATATCACCATACCAGCAACACTATATCACCATATCAGCAACAGTATGTCACCATACCAGCAACCCTATATCACCATACCAGCAACACTATGTCACCATACCAGCCCAGCAACACTATATCACCATACCAGCAACACTATATCACCATACCAGCAACACTATATCACCATACCAGCAACACTATATCACCATACCAGCAACACTATGTCACCATACCAGCAACACTATGTCACCATACCAGCAACACTATGTCACCATACCAGCAACACTATGTCACCATACCAGCAACACTATGTCACCATACCAGCAACACTATGTCACCATACCAGCCAGCAAATATCACCATACCAGCAACACTATATCACCATACCAGCAACACTATATCACCATACCAGCAACACTATGTCACCATACCAGCCCAGCAACACTATATCACCATACCAGCAACACTATGTCACCATACCAGCAACACATCACCATACCAGCAACACTATGTCACCATACCAGCAACACTATGTCACCATACCAGCAACACTATGTCACCATACCAGCAACACTATATCACCATACCAGCAACACTATGTCACCATACCAGCAACAATTTATCACCATACCAGCCCAGCAACACTATATCACCATACCAGCCCAGCAACACTATATCACCATACCAGCAACACTATATCACCATATCAGCAACAGTATGTCACCATACCAGCAACCCTATATCACCATACCAGCAACACTATGTCACCATACCAGCCCAGCAACACTATATCACCATACCAGCAACACTATATCACCATACCAGCAACACTATATCACCATACCAGCAACACTATGTCACCATACCAGCAACACTATGTCACCATACCAGCAACACTATGTCACCATACCAGCAACACTATGTCACCATACCAGCAACACTATGTCACCATACCAGCCCAGCAACACTATATCACCATACCAGCAACACTATATCACCATACCAGCAACACTATGTCACCATACCAGCCCAGCAACACTATATCACCATACCAGCAACACTATGTCACCATACCAGCAACACTATGTCACCATACCAGCAACACTATGTCACCATACCAGCAACACTATATCACCATACCAGCCCAGCAACACTATGTCACCATACCAGCAACACTATGTCACCATACCAGCAACACTATGTCACCATACCAGCAACACTATGTCACCATACCAGCAACACTATGTCACCATACCAGCCCAGCAACACTATGTCACCATACCAGCCCAGCAACACTATGTCACCATACCAGCAACACTATATCACCATACCAGCAACACTATGTCACCATACCAGCAACACTATATCACCATACCAGCAACACTATATCACCATACCAGCAACACTATATCACCAAACCAGCAACACTCTTCCTGAAAGAAAGAAAGCCAAAGAAAGCAATAAGAAATACAAACCTCAACTCTAAATGTATTAATATATAGAAGAATCTCTACTGTCTTCAGTTGAAACTGTAATCTCTACCCCCTGACTTGATCTCCGGTGTAAATCCTATTCAAATCTTTAAAGTTTCCCAGATAAATATGATGTAATCCGTTTATTTTACATTCAGATTAAATACACTTTTTTCTTGTTGTGAACCACTTTTTCGTTGAGTATTTATCTGGTCGTTTTATTTTAGATGACATAATTAAGTAGTATTAAACAACAAGTACATTTGTCTTTAAAAAAATAAAAAAACTTTAGTATTTAGTGTTTTTATTTTATATTTAGTTTATAACATGATGACGCTACATGAGCTATCTAATATATCGTAACTAAACCTTTAAAGTAACGTTGTTGTTGTTGTTGTTGTTGTTTATGTAATGTATTATTTAAATAAACAGTTTGTAAATGCTACGTTTGGTTTCATGATTGTGATTTTACTTGTCGAGGTCTTTACCTGGTTATATTACGCTCCAGATGGATAGCCTTACTAGCATGCTACGCTCCAGATGGATAGCCTTACTACCATGCTACGCTCCAGATGGATAGCCTTACTAGCATGCTACGCTCCAGATGGATAGCCTTACTAGCATGCTACGCTCCAGATGGATAGCCTTACTAGCATGCTACGCTCCAGATGGATGGCCTTACTAGATGGATAGCCTTACTAGCATGCTACGCTCCAGATGGATAGCCTTACTAGCATGCTACGCTCCAGATGGATAGCCTTACTAGCATGCTACGCTCCAGATGGATAGCCTTACTAGCATGCTACGCTCCAGATGGATAGCCTTACTAGCATGCTACGCTCCAGATGGATAGCCTTACTAGCATGCTACGCTCCAGATGGATAGCCTTACTAGCATGCTACGCTCCAGATGGATAGCCTTACTAGCATGCTACGCTCCAGATGGATAGCCTTACTAGCATGCTATGCTCCAGATGGATAGCCTTACTAGCATGCTACACTCCAGATGGATGGCCTTACTAGCATGCTACGCTCCAGATGGATAGCCTTACTAGCATGCTACGCTCCAGATGGATAGCCTTACTAGATGATCGTGTGGATGTTATATGCTTCTACTCTGTAGCTGTTAATTGGTCATTTTTGTGTGATGAGTAATCATCAGGTGGATGTTATACTGAATGAAAAGACAGCTGTTCATTGGTCCTTTTCTGAGGGGATTTTAAATAGTATCTGAACCCAGGTCTGAGGGGATTGTAAATAGTATCTGAACCCAGGTCTGAGGGGATTTTAAATAGTATCTGAACCCAGGTCTGAGGGGATTTTAAATAGTATCTGAACCCAGGTCTGAGGGGATTTTAAATAGTATCTGAACCCAGGTCTGAGGGGATTGTAAATAGTATCTGAACCCAGGTCTGAGGGGATTTTAAATAGTATCTGAACCCAGGTCTGAGGGGATTGTAAATAGTATCTGAACCCAGGTCTGAGGGGATTGTAAATAGTATCTGAACCCAGGTCTGAGGGGATTGTAAATAGTATCTGAACCCAGGTCTGAGGGGATTGTAAATAGTATCTGAACCCAGGTCTGAGGGGATTGTAAATAGTATCTGAACCCAGGTCTGAGGGGATTGTAAATAGTATCTGAACCCAGGTCTGAGGGGATTTGAAATGGTATCTGATCCCATGTCTGTGAGCCGGTAAAGTACCAGCCTAGTAAATCCCTGTCTATGCCAACAAAGGCCTGTGGGCTCACTGTGCCCAGCCTAGCCAGATCACACTGTTACATCAGAGAGAACACACACACACACACACACACACACACACACACACACACACACACACACACACACACACACACACTATTAAACAGGTCTAGACACCAGACCAGGTATTCACTTGGTTTTGAACTGTACTAAACACACATAGAGGCTAAAGCTGTAGGGGATGGAGTTGTAGAGGATGGAGCTGTAGGGGATGGAGTTGTAGTGGATGGAGCTGTAGAGGATGGAGCTGTAGAGGATGGAGCTGTAGTGGATGGAGCTGTAGAGGATGGAGCTGTAGTGGATGGAGCTGTAGTGGATGGAGCTGTAGAGGATGGAGCTGTAGAGGATGGAGTTGTAGAGGATGGAGTTGTAGAGGGTGGAGCTGTAGAGGATGGAGTTGTAGAGGATAGAGTTGTAGAGTGTGGAGTTGTAGGGGATGGAGTTGTAGAGGATGGAGTTGTAGGGGATGGAGTTGTAGAGGATGGAGCTGTAGGGGATGGAGTTGTAGTGGATGGAGCTGTAGAGGATGGAGTTGTGGAGTTGTAGGGGATGGAGTTGTAGAGGGTGGAGTTATAGGGGATGGAGTTGTAGAGGATGGAGTTGTAGAGGGTGGAGTTGTAGAGGATGGAGTTGTAGAGGGTGGAGTTGTAGAGGGTGGAGTTGTAGAGGGTGGAGTTGTAGAGGATGAAGTTGTAGAGGATGGAGTTGTAGAGGGTGGAGTTGTAGAGGATGGAGTTGTAGAGGGTGGAGTTGTAGAGGGTGGAGTTATAGGGGATGGAGTTGTAGAGGATGGAGTTGTAGAGGGTGGAGTTGTAGAGGATGGAGTTGTAGTGGATGGAGCTGTAGAGACCAGAGCTGTAGAGACCAGAGCTGTAGAGGATGGAGCTGTAGTGGATGGAGCTGTAGAGGATGGAGCTGTAGAGGATGGAGTTGTAGTGGATGGAGCTGTAGTGGATGGAGTTGTAGAGGATGGAGTTGTAGAGGATGGAGTTGTAGAGGGTGGAGTTGTAGAGGATGGAGTTGTAGAGGGTGGAGTTGTAGAGGATGGAGTTGTAGAGGGTGGAGTTGTAGGGGATGGAGTTGTAGAGGATGGAGTTGTAGGGGATGGAGTTGTAGAGGATGGAGTTGTAGAGGATGGAGTTGTAGAGGATGGAGCTGTAGAGGATGGAGTTGTGATGGAGTTGTAGGGGATGGAGTTGTAGAGGGTGGAGTTGTAGGGGATGGAGTTGTAGAGGATGGAGTTGTAGTGGATGGAGTTGTAGAGGATGGAGTTGTAGAGGGTGGAGTTGTAGAGGATGGAGTTGTAGAGGGTGGAGTTGTAGAGGATGGAGTTGTAGAGGATGGAGTTGTAGAGGGTGGAGTTGTAGAGGATGGAGTTGTAGAGGGTGGAGTTGTAGAGGGTGGAGAAGTAGGGGATGGAGTTGTAGAGGATGGAGTTGTAGAGGGTGGAGTTGTAGAGGATGGAGTTGTAGTGGATGGAGCTGTAGAGACCAGAGCTGTAGAGACCAGAGCTGTAGAGGATGGAGCTGTAGTGGATGGAGCTGTAGAGGATGGAGCTGTAGAGGATGAAGCTGTAGAGGATGGAGCTGTAGTGGATGGAGCTGTAGAGGGTGGAGTTGTAGAGGGTGGAGTTGTAGAGGATGAAGTTGTAGAGGATGGAGTTGTAGAGGGTGGAGTTGTAGAGGATGGAGTTGTAGAGGGTGGAGTTGTAGAGGGTGGAGTTATAGGGGATGGAGTTGTAGAGGATGGAGTTGTAGAGGGTGGAGTTGTAGAGGATGGAGTTGTAGAGGATGGAGCTGTAGGGGATGGAGTTGTAGTGGATGGAGCTGTAGAGGATGGAGCTGTAGAGGATGGAGCTGTAGAGGATGGAGCTGTAGGGGATGGAGTTGTAGTGGATGGAGCTGTAGAGGATGGAGTTGTAGAGGATGGAGTTGTAGAGGATGGAGCTGTAGAGGGTGGAGCTGTAGAGGATGGAGTTGTAGAGGGTGGAGTTGTAGAGGATGGAGTTGTAGAGTGTGGAGTTGTAGGGGATGGAGTTGTAGAGGATGGAGTTGTAGGGATGGAGCTGTAGAGGATGGAGCTGTAGGGATGGAGTTGTAGTGGATGGAGCTGTAGAGGATGGAGTTGTGGAGTTGTAGGGATGGAGTTGTAGAGGGTGGAGTTATAGTTGGGGATGGAGTTGTAGAGGATGGAGTTGTAGAGGGTGGAGTTGTAGAGGATGGAGTTGTAGAGGGTGGAGTTGTAGAGGGTGGAGTTGTAGAGGGTGGAGTTGTAGAGGGTGGAGTTGTAGAGGATGAAGTTGTAGAGGATGGAGTTGTAGAGGGTGGAGTTGTAGAGGATGGAGTTGTAGAGGGTGGAGTTGTAGAGGGTGGAGTTATAGGGGATGGAGTTGTAGAGGACGGAGTTGTAGAGGGTGGAGTTGTAGAGGATGGAGTTGTAGTGGATGGAGCTGTAGAGACCAGAGCTGTAGAGACCAGAGCTGTAGAGGATGGAGCTGTAGGGGATGGAGTTGTAGTGGATGGAGCTGTAGAGGATGGAGCTGTAGAGGATGGAGCTGTAGTGGATGGAGCTGTAGAGGATGGAGCTGTAGTGGATGGAGCTGTAGAGAACAGAGCTGTAGTGGATGGAGCTGTAGAGGATGGAGCTGTAGAGGATGGAGTTATGGAGGATGGAGTTGTAGAGGATGGAGCTGTAGAGACCAGAGCTGTAGAGATCAGAGCTGTAGAGGATGGAGCTGTAGTGGATGGAGCTGTAGTGGATGGAGCTGTAGAGGATGGAGCTGTAGAGACCAGAGCTGTAGAGGTGGATCAGAGCTGTAGTGGATGGAGCTGTAGAGGATGGAGCTGTAGAGGATGGAGCTGTAGAGGATGGAGCTGTAGAGGATGGAGCTGTAGAGGATGGAGCTGTAGAGGATGGAGCTGTAGTGGATGGAGCTGTAGTGGATGGAGCTGTAGTGGATGGAGCTGTAGAGGATGGAGCTGTAGAGGATGGAGCTGTAGAGGATGGAGCTGTAGAGGATGGAGCTGTAGAGGATGGAGCTGTAGAGGATGGAGCTGTAGAGGATGGAGCTGTAGAGGATGGAGCTGTAGAGGATGGAGCTGTAGAGGATGAAGCTGTAGAGGATGGAGCTGTAGAGGATGGAGCTGTAGAGGATGGAGCTGTAGAGGATGGAGCTGTAGAGGATGGAGCTGTAGAGGATGGAGCTGTAGAGGATGGAGCTGTAGAGGATGAAGCTGTAGAGGATGGAGCTGTAGAGGATGGAGCTGTAGAGGATGGAGCTGTAGAGGATGGAGCTGTAGTGGATGGAGCTGTAGAGGATGGAGCTATAGAGGATGGAGCTGTAGAGGATGGAACTGTAGAGGATGGAGCTATAGAGGATGGAGCTGTAGAGGATGGAACTGTAGTGAATGGAGCTGTAGAGGATGGAGTTGTGGAGTTGTAGGGGATGGAGTTGTAGAGGGTGGAGTTATAGGGGATGGAGTTGTAGAGGATGGAGTTGTAGAGGGTGGAGTTGTAGAGGATGGAGTTGTAGAGGGTGGAGTTGTAGAGGGTGGAGTTGTAGAGGGTGGAGTTGTAGAGGATGGAGCTGTAGAGGATGGAGCTGTAGAGGATGGAACTGTAGAGGATGGAGCTGTAGAGGATGGAGCTGTAGAGGATGGAACTGTAGTGAATGGAGCTGTAGAGGATGGAGTTGTGGAGTTGTAGGGGATGGAGTTGTAGAGGGTGGAGTTATAGGGGATGGAGTTGTAGAGGATGGAGTTGTAGAGGGATGGAGCTGTAGAGGATGGAGTTGTAGAGGGTGGAGTTGTAGAGGGATGGAGTTGTAGAGGGTGGAGCTGTAGAGGATGAAGTTGTAGAGGGTGGAGTTGTAGAGGATGGAGTTGTAGAGGATGGAGCTGTAGAGACCAGAGCTGTAGAGATCAGAGCTGTAGTGGATGGAGCTGTAGTGGATGGAGCTGTAGAGGATGGAGCTGTAGAGGATGAAGCTGTAGAGGATGGAGCTGTAGTGGATGGAGCTGTAGAGGATGAAGCTGTAGAGGATGGAGCTGTAGAGGATGGAGCTGTAGAGGATGGAGCTGTAGAGGATGGAGCTGTAGAGGATGGAGCTGTAGAGGATGGAGCTGTAGAGGATGGAGCTGTAGTGGATGGAGCTGTAGTGGATGGAGTTGTAGAGGATGGAGTTATGGAGGATGGAGTTGTAGAGGATGGAGCTGTAGAGACCAGAGCTGTAGAGACCAGAGCTGTAGAGAATGGAGCTGTAGAGGATGGAGCTGTAGAGGATGGAGCTGTAGAGGATGGAGTTGTAGAGGATGGAGCTGTAGTGGATGGAGCTGTAGTGGATGGAGCTGTAGAGGATGGAGCTGTAGTGGATGGAGCTGTAGAGGATGGAGCTGTAGAGGATGGAGCTGTAGTGGATGGAGCTGTAGAGGATGGAGCTGTAGTGGATGGAGCTGTAGAGGATGGAGCTGTAGAGGATGGAGCTGTAGAGGATGAAGCTGTAGAGGATGGAGCTGTAGAGGATGGAGCTGTAGTGGATGGAGCTGTAGAGGATGGAGCTGTAGAGGATGGAGCTGTAGAGGATGAAGCTGTAGAGGATGGAGCTGTAGAGGATGGAGCTGTAGAGGATGGAGCTGTAGAGGATGGAGCTGTAGTGGATGGAGCTGTAGAGGATGGAGCTGTAGAGGATGGAGCTGTAGAGGATGGAGCTGTAGTGGATGGAGCTGTAGAGGATGGAGCTGTAGAGGATGGAGCTGAATTGGATGGAGCTGTAGTGGATGGAGCTGTAGAGGATGAAGCTGTAGAGGATGGAGCTGTAGAGGATGGAGCTGTAGAGGATGGAGCTGTAGAGGATGAAGCTGTAGAGGATGGAGCTGTAGAGGATGGAGCTGTAGTGGATGGAGCTGTAGTGGATGGAGCTGTAGAGGATGGAGCTGTAGTGGATGGAGCTGTAGAGGATGGAGCTGTAGAGGATGGAGCTGTAGAGGATGGAGCTGTAGTGGATGGAGCTGTAGAGGATGGAGCTGTAGTGGATGGAGCTGTAGAGGATGGAGCTGTAGAGGATGGAGCTGTAGAGGATGGAGCTGTAGAGGATGGAGCTGTAGAGGATGGAGCTGTAGAGACCAGTAGATGGTAAATATAACTACACATCAAAGATAGATAGACAGATAGACGAGCGATTAAGAGCGTTGGGCTCGTAACCTAAAGGCCGACTTGGTGAAAAATATGTCCGTCTGTCTAAAGATCAGAGAATCAACAGTCTGTATAGGTAATCTCTGTCTGTCTGTCTGTCTGTCTGTCTGTCTGTCTGTCCTCCGTCTGTCCACCGTCCGTCCGTCCGTCCGTCCGTCCGTCCGTCCGTCCGTCCGTCCGTCCGTCCGTCCGTCCGTCTGTCTGTCTGTCTAAAGATCAGAGAATTAACAGAGTCTATATAAGTCATCTCTGTCTGTCTGGAGGGATGGAAAACAGACTAAGGGGTAGAAGAAGAGTGGGTTGGATCAGGGGAGGCGGGATGTGTATGTGTGTGTGTGTGTGTGTGTGTGTGTGTGTGTGTGTGTGTGTGTGTGTGTGTGTGTGTGTGTGTGTGTGTGTGTGTGTGTGTGTGTGTGTGTGTGTGTGTGTGTGTGTGTGTGTGTGTGTTTGTTGAGCAATGCAGAGGCATTGTACACGAACCAGTGTATGGGTGGTAACAGGATAAACACACCAGTGTATGGGTGGTAACAGGATAAACACACCAGTGGTAACAGGATAAACACACCAGTGGTAACAGGATAAACGCACCAGTGTTAACAGGATAAACACACCAGTGTTAACAGGATAAACACACCAGTGTTAACAGGATAAACACACCAGTGTATGGGTGTTAACAGGATAAACACACCAGTGTAAACACACCATGGGTGGTAACAGGATAAAGGATAACAGGACACCAGTGTATGGGTGGTAACAGGATAAACACACCAGTGGTAACAGGATAAACACACCAGTGGTAACAGGATAAACACACCAGTGGTAACAGGGTGGTAACAGGATAAACACACCAGTGTATGGGTGGTAACAGGATAAACACACCAGTGTAACAGGATGGTGGTAACAGGATAAACACACCAGTGGTAACAGGATAAACAACCACACAGGATAAACACACCAGTGGTAACAGGATAAACACACCAGTGTATAACAGGGTGGTAACAGGATAAACACACCAGTGGTAACAGGATAAACACACCAGTGGTGGTAACAGGATAAACACACCAGTGGTAACAGGATAAACACACCAGTGGTAACAGGATAAACACACCAGTGTTAACAGGATAAACACACCAGTGTTAACAGGATAAACACACCAGTGTATGGGTGGTAACAGGATAAACACACCAGTGTATGGGTGGTAACAGGATAAACACACCAGTGTATGGGTGGTAACAGGATAAACACACCAGTGTATGGGTGGTAACAGGATAAACACACCACCAGTGTATGAGTGGTAACAGGATAAACACACCAGTGGTAACAGGATAAACACACCAGTGGTAACAGGATAAACACACCAGTGGTAACAGGGGTGGTAACAGGATAAACACACCAGTGGTAACAGGATAAACACACCAGTGGTAACAGGATAAACACACCAGTGGTAACAGGATAAACACACCAGTGTTGGTGTTAACAGGATAAACACACCAGTGTTAACAGGATAAACACACCAGTGTTAACAGGATAAACACACCAGTGGTAACAGGATAAACACACCAGTGTACAGGGTGGTAACAGGATAAACACACCAGTGTATGGGTGGTAACAGGATAAACACACCAGTGTATGGGTGGTAACAGGATAAACACACCAGTGTATGGGTGGTAACAGGATAAACACACCAGTGTATGGGTGGTAACAGGATAAACACACCAGTGTATGTAACAGGTGGTAACAGGATAAACACACCAGTGTATGGTGGTAACAGGATAAACACACCAGTGTGTAACAGGATAAACACACCAGTGGTAACAGGATAAACACACCAGTGGTGGATAAACAACAGGATAAACACACCAGTGGTAACAGGATAAACACACCAGTGTTAACAGGATAAACACACCAGTGTATGGAGGTAACAGGATAAACACACCAGTGGTAACAGGATAAACACACCAGTATATGGTGTTAACAGGATAAACACACCAGTGGTGGTAACAGGATAAACACACCAGTGTATGGTGGTAACAGGATAAACACACCAGTGGTAACAGGATAAACACACCAGTGTTAACAGGATAAACACACCATGGTGTAACAGGATGGTGGTAACAGGATAAACACACCAGTGGTAACAGGATAAACACACCAGTGGTAACAGGATAAACACACCAGTGGTAACAGGATAAACACACCAGTGTATGGGTGGTAACAGGATAAACACACCAGTAGTGGATGTGTAACAGGATAAACACACCAGTGTATGGGATGGTAACAGGATAAACACACCAGTGTTAACAGGATAAACACACCAGTGTTAACAGGATAAACACACCAGTGGTAACAGGATAAACACACCAGTGTTAACAGGATAAACACACCAGTGTATGGGTGGTAACAGGATAAACACACCAGTGTTAACAGGATAAACACACCAGTGTATGGTGGTAACAGGATAAACACACCAGTGGTAACAGGATAAACACACCAGTGGTAACAGGATAAACACACCAGTGGTAACAGGATAAACACACCAGTGTTAACAGGATAAACACACCAGTGTATGGATGTTAACAGGATAAACACACCAGTGTAACAGGATAAACACACCAGTGGTAACAGGATAAACACACCAGTGTATGGGTGGTAACAGGATAAACACACCAGTGTTAACAGGATAAACACACCAGTGTTAACAGGATAAACACACCAGTGTATGGTGTTAACAGGATAAAGGACCAGTGGTAACAGGATAAACACACCAGTGTTAACAGGATAAACACACCAGTGTTAACAGGATAAACACACCAGTGGTAACAGGATAAACACACCAGTGGTAACAGGATAAACACACCAGTGGTAACAGGATAAACACACCAGTGTTAACAGGATAAACACACCAGTGTTAACAGGATAAACACACCAGTGTTAACAGGATAAACACACCAGTGGTAACAGGATAAACACACCAGTGTATGGGTGGTAACAGGATAAACACACCAGTGGTAACAGGATAAACACACCAGTGGTAACAGGATAAACACACCAGTGGTAACAGGATAAACACACCAGTGTTAACAGGATAAACACACCAGTGTTAACAGGATAAACACACCAGTGGTAACAGGATAAACACACCAGTGGTAACAGGATAAACACACCAGTGTTAACAGGATAAACACACCAGTGGTAACAGGATAAACACACCAGTGTTAACAGGATAAACACACCAGTGTTAACAGGATAAACACACCAGTGTATGGGTGGTAACAGGATAAACACACCAGTGTTAACAGGATAAACACACCAGTGTATGGGTGGTAACAGGATAAACACACCAGTGTTAACAGGATAAACACACCAGTGTTAACAGGATAAACACACCAGTGTTAACAGGATAAACACACCAGTGGTAACAGGATAAACACACCAGTGTATGGGTGGTAACAGGATAAACACACCAGTGTTAACAGGATAAACACACCAGTGTTAACAGGATAAACACACCAGTGGTAACAGGATAAACACACCAGTGGTAACAGGATAAACACACCAGTGTTAACAGGATAAACACACCAGTGTAACAGGATAAACACACCAGTGGTAACAGGATAAACACACCAGTGGTAACAGGATAAACACACCAGTGTACCAGTGGTAACAGGATAAACACACCAGTGTGGTAACAGGATAAACACACCAGATAAATATGGTGGTAACAGGATAAACACACCAGTGGTAACAGGATAAACACACCAGTGTATGGTGGTAACAGGATAAACACACCAGTGGTAACAGGATAAACACACCAGTGGTAACAGGATAAACACACCAGTAACAGGTAAATGGTGGTAACAGGATAAACACACCAGTGTTAACAGGATAAACACACCAGTGTAACAGGATAAACACACCAGTGTTAACAGGATAAACACACCAGTGTATGGGTGGTAACAGGATAAACACACCAGTGGTAACAGGATAAACACACCAGTGGTAACAGGATAAACACACCAGTGTTAACAGGATAAACACACCAGTGTATGGTGGTAACAGGATAAACACACCAGTGTTAACAGGATAAACACACCAGTGTTAACAGGATAAACACACCAGTGGTAACAGGATAAACACACCAGTGTTAACAGGATAAACACACCAGTGTATGGGTGGTAACAGGATAAACACACCAGTGTTAACAGGATAAACACACCAGTGTATGGTGGTAACAGGATAAACACACCAGTGGTAACAGGATAAACACACCAGTGGTAACAGGATAAACACACCAGTGGTAACAGGATAAACACACCAGTGTTAACAGGATAAACACACCAGTGTTAACAGGATAAACACACCAGTGTTAACAGGATAAACACACCAGTGGTAACAGGATAAACACACCAGTGGTAACAGGATAAACACACCAGTGGTAACAGGATAAACACACCAGTGTTAACAGGATAAACACACCAGTGTATGGTGGTAACAGGATAAACACACCAGTGTTAACAGGATAAACACACCAGTGTTAACAGGATAAACACACCAGTGTATGGTGGTAACAGGATAAACACACCAGTGTTAACAGGATAAACACACCAGTGTTAACAGGATAAACACACCAGTGTATGGTGGTAACAGGATAAACACACCAGTGTTAACAGGATAAACACACCAGTGTTAACAGGATAAACACACCAGTGGTAACAGGATAAACACACCAGTGGTAACAGGATAAACACACCAGTGGTAACAGGATAAACACACCAGTGGTAACAGGATAAACACACCAGTGTTAACAGGATAAACACACCAGTGTATGGTGTTAACAGGATAAACACACCAGTGTACAGGATAAACACACCAGTGGTAACAGGATAAACACACCAGTATGGGTGGTAACAGGATAAACACACCAGTGGTAACAGGATAAACACACCAGTGGTAACAGGATAAACACACCAGTGGTAACAGGATAAACACACCAGTGGTAACAGGATAAACACACCAGTGGTAACAGGATAAACACACCAGTGGTAACAGGATAAACACACCAGTGGTAACAGGATAAACACACCAGTGGTAACAGGATAAACACACCAGTGTTAACAGGATAAACACACCAGTGTATGGGTGGTAACAGGATAAACACACCATGGGTGGTAACAGGATAAACACACCAGTGTACAGGGTGTTAACAGGATAAACACACCAGTGTATGGGTGGTAACAGGATAAACACACCAGTGTTAACAGGATAAACACACCAGTGTTAACAGGATAAACACACCAGTGTATGGGTGGTAACAGGATAAACACACCAGTGTAACAGGATGGTGGTAACAGGATAAACACACCAGTGTATGGGTGGTAACAGGATAAACACACCAGTGGTTAACAGGATAAACACACCAGTGTTAACAGGATAAACACACCAGTGTACAGGATAACAGGATAAACACACCAGTGGTAACAGGATAAACACACCAGTGGTAACAGGATAAACACACCAGTGTTAACAGGATACACACCAGTGTATGGGTGGTAACAGGATAAACACACCAGTGGTAACAGGATAAACACACCAGTGTATGGGTGGTAACAGGATAAACACACCAGTGTTAACAGGATAAACACACCAGTGTTAACAGGATAAACACACCAGTGGTAACAGGATAAACACACCAGTGTTAACAGGATAAACACACCAGTGTATGGGTGGTAACAGGATAAACACACCAGTGGTAACAGGATAAACACACCAGTGTTAACAGGATAAACACACCAGTGGTAACAGGATAAACACACCAGTGGTAACAGGATAAACACACCAGTGGTAACAGGATAAACACACCAGTGGTAACAGGATAAACACACCAGTGTTAACAGGATAAACACACCAGTGGTAACAGGATAAACACACCAGTGGTAACAGGATAAACACACCAGTGGTAACAGGATAAACACACCAGTGTATGGTGGTAACAGGATAAACACACCAGTGTTAACAGGATAAACACACCAGTGTTAACAGGATAAACACACCAGTGTATGGTGGTAACAGGATAAACACACCAGTGTTAACAGGATAAACACACCAGTGTATGGGTGGTAACAGGATAAACACACCAGTGTTAACAGGATAAACACACCAGTGTTAACAGGATAAACACACCAGTGTATGGTGTTAACAGGATAAACACACCAGTGGTAACAGGATAAACACACCAGTGTTAACAGGATAAACACACCAGTGTTAACAGGATAAACACACCAGTGTACGGTTCCGGTTAACAGGATAAACACACCAGGTGGTAACAGGATAACTTTTTCATTACATTTCATTATAGTACAACAGTTGATTTGTCTAATCACACCAGTAGCTACATAGCCGTCCTTGTATCAGGATAAACACACCATTTCGTCGCCCTAACGTAGCCTTCACTGCTATTCGCCCAGGAGCTAGCTAACGACACAGATTAGCATCACTGTAGTGCTATTCACTCAACACACTTGATTAGTTCAGTGTTAACTAGCTACATAGCTGTCTTTGTTAACAAGATAATTGTGTAGTTTAGTGTGTGTAGCCTTGGAGTGATTATCTTAATTCACTGAGGTTCAGGATAAACCAGCTATTTGTGTCCTTAACAGGAGAAACTAGCTAGCCAACAGCTAACTGCTAACAGCTAGCCAACGTCTGCTGTTTTGAATTAAACAACCCGTGTCAGGTGGTTTAACAGGATAAACACAGCGGTTTGATTTGGTGGCTAACTGGATAAACACACTTTGTTTCAAAGATAATTGTGTAGTCTAGACCGTTAACAGGATAAGCCAGCCATTGTCGTTCTTTTAACTCAACGTAACGTAAACACACCAGTAGCTAGCCAGCTAGGTAAGCAGCACTGTAGATAAAATTATTACACTCACGGAACGAGTGATTAGTGTAGTGTCAACAACGCAGTACTGCCAGATAGCCTACTTTAGCAGTACTGTATCATTTTAGTCAAAAGATTCCAGTGTTAACTTTCTGAACATTCGAGACAGGTAGTCCACTTGTCATTCCAATTTCCTTGCATTAGCGTAGCCAGGATAGCCTGTCAACTATGTGTCTGTCTATCCCTGTTCTCTCCAGTCTGCACAGACCATACAAACGCTCCACACACCACCCTAACCTGGTGGTCCCAGGATAAACACACCACGTGGAGTTCCAGGTCTCTGGTAGCCTCTGGAACTGCCAATCTGCGGCCAACAAGGCAGAGTTCATCTCAGCCTATGCCTCCCTCCAGTCCCTTGACTTCTTGGCACTGACGGAAACATGGATCACCACAGATAACACACTAGTCCTACTGGTGGTCTCCTCGTCCGCCCACGTGTTACACACCCCGAGAGCTTCTGGTCAGCGGGGTGGTAACAGGATCCTCATCTCTCCCAGTGGTCTTTTCTCTTTCTCCCCTTACCCATCTGTCTATTGCCTCCTTTGAATTCCATGCTGTCACAGTTACCAGTTTCAAGGATAACATCCTTATCATTTATCGCCCTCCAGGTTCCTCGGAGAGTCAATGAGCTTGATGCCTTGATAAGTCCTTTCCTGAGGACGGCTCACCTCTCACAGTTCTGGGGATAAACACCCCACGTCTACCTTTGACTCATTCCACTCTGTCTTTAACTCTTTTGACCTCACCCTCTCACCCTCCCCCCACTCACAAGGCAGGCACACGCTTGACCTCATCACCAGATGCTGTTCTTCCACTAACCTCAAACTCCCTCCAAGTCTCCGACCACTACCTTGTATCCTTTTCCCTCTCGCTCTCATAAACACTTCCCCAGTGCCCTACTCGGTGGTAACAGGATAAACACACCAGTGGTAATCCAGGATAAACACACCATCTGGTGATTCTGGATCAAACACACCAGTGCATCCTTTGATAAACATCCTCCAGGTGGTAACAGGATAAACACACCCGCTCCGTGGCTACGACTCATTGGATCACAGAACAACAGGCACCAGTGGAAATGGAGGAAAACACACCAGTGGGACCAGGATAAACATTTTCCTCCTCTGTCTCTGCTGCTAAAGCCACTTTCTACCAACTAAATTCCAAGCATCTGGTAACCCTAGGAAGCTCTTTGCCACCTTCTCCTCAGTCCTGAATCCTCCCCCCTCCCTAAACACACTGCAGATGGTCAACCATTTTGAAAAGAAGGTCGATGCGATCCTCGTTTGCTAACAGTCAAACACACCAGTGGTTCTGATACACTGCCCTACCCTATGCTCTGACCTCTTTCTCCCCTCTCTCTCCAGATGAAACACACCACGGTGGTAACAAGGATAAACCCACCAGTCTTCTCCAGACCAGGATAAACACACCCAGTGCTCATCAACTCATCCCACCGCTGGTAACAGGATAAACCCTCCCGTCTTCAAGAGAGGAGAGTTGCACACCCTTCTGTAAAGGATAAACCCTCCGATGTCAACAACTACAGACCAGTATCCCTTCTCTCAGGATCCAAAACTCCAGCGTGCCGTATGGCCAGTCTACAGGCTATCTCTCTCAGAATGACCTTCTTGATCCAAATCAGTCACTAGTCATTCAACTGAGACTGCTCTTCTCTGTATGGAGGCGCTCCGCACTGATAAAGCTAAACTCTCCTCTGCTCTCATCAGGATAGACCATCGGCTGCCTTCGATACTGTGAACCATCAGATCCTCCTCTCCACCCTCTCCAGGATAAACACACGCAGATTGCGTCCTACCTGACAGGTAAACTCCACCAGGTGGCGTGGTAAATCTGTCTCCTCACCACGCGCTCTCACCACTGGTAAACACCCCAGGGCTCTGTTCTAGGATAAACACACCAAGTCACTTGGCTCAGGATAAACACACCATGGTCTCTCCTATCATTGCTATGCAGACGACACACAATTAATCTTCTCCACCCCCTTCTGATGACCAGGTAAACACACCTGCATGTCTGGCAGACAATCAGTGTGGATAAACACCACCTCAGTGAACCTCAGCAAACACACCAGTTCCTGGGGGTAACAGGATAAACACGTTCCATGATCTCGCCATCAGGATAAACACTCCATTGTGTCCTCCTCCCAGAGCGCTAAGAACCTTGGCGTGATCCTGGACAACACCCTGACGTTCTCAACTAACATCAAGGCGGTGTCCCGTTCCAGGATAAACACACCAGTGTACGATGCCTCACACAGGAAGCGGCGCAGGGATAACCAGGCAGTTGTCAACAGGATAAACACACCGCTGTTGGCTGGGCTCCCTGCCTGTGCCATTAAACTACAATCATCCAACACACGCAGCCCGTCTGGGTGTTAACAGGATAAACACACCCGCTCCTCCGCTCTCTCCACTGGTAACAGGATAAACGCATCCGCTACAAGACCATGGTAAACGCCACGGAGCTGTGATGGGGTTAACAGGATAAACACTCCAGGCTCTGATCAGGCCCTACACCCAAACAAGGGCACTAAATCCACCAGTGGCCTATGGGTCCCTACCACAGGATAAGTCGCTCAGCCCAGTCAAAACTGGCTGCTCTGGCCCCCAATGGTGGAACAGGATAAACACACCAGGACAGCGGAGTCAATCACCACCTTCCGGAGACACCTGATAACCCCACCTCTTCAAGGATAAACCAGGATAGTGGTAACAGGATAAACAATCCTTCTCACCCCCCTTCTCCCCCAACAAGATTTAGATGCAAGTGGCTGTTCCACTGGTTGTCAACAGGATAAATGCACCAGTTTGTAAGTCGCTCTGGATAAGAGCGTCTGGTAACAGGATAAATGTAATGTAAATGTAACAGGATAAACACACCAGTGGTAACAGGATAAACACACCAGTGTATGGGTGGTAACAGGATAAACACACCAGTGTTAACAGGATAAACACACCAGTGGTAACAGGATAAACACACCAGTGTTAACAGGATAAACACACCAGTGGTAACAGGATAAACACACCAGTGGTAACAGGATAAACACACCAGTGGTAACAGGATAAACACACCAGTGTTAACAGGATAAACACACCAGTGGTAACAGGATAAACACACCAGTGTATGGGTGGTAACAGGATAAACACACCAGTGGTAACAGGATAAACACACCAGTGTAACAGGATAAACACACCAGTGTTAACAGGATAAACACACCAGTGTATGGGTGTTAACAGGATAAACACACCAGTGTTAACAGGATAAACACACCAGTGTTAACAGGATAAACACACCAGTGTATGGTGTTAACAGGATAAACACACCAGTGTTAACAGGATAAACACACCAGTGTTAACAGGATAAACACACCAGTGGTAACAGGATAAACACACCAGTGTATGGTGGTAACAGGATAAACACACCAGTGTTAACAGGATAAACACACCAGTGTTAACAGGATAAACACACCAGTGTTAACAGGATAAACACACCAGTGTTAACAGGATAAACACACCAGTGTTAACAGGATAAACACACCAGTGGTAACAGGATAAACACACCAGTGTTAACAGGATAAACACACCAGTGTATGGGTGGTAACAGGATAAACACACCAGTGTTAACAGGATAAACACACCAGTGTTAACAGGATAAACACACCAGTGTTAACAGGATAAACACACCAGTGTATGGTGGTAACAGGATAAACACACCAGTGTTAACAGGATAAACACACCAGTGTTAACAGGATAAACACACCAGTGTTAACAGGATAAACACACCAGTGTATGGTGGTAACAGGATAAACACACCAGTGTTAACAGGATAAACACACCAGTGTATGGTGGTAACAGGATAAACACACCAGTGGTAACAGGATAAACACACCAGTGTTAACAGGATAAACACACCAGTGTTAACAGGATAAACACACCAGTGGTAACAGGATAAACACACCAGTGTTAACAGGATAAACACACCAGTGTATGGGTGGTAACAGGATAAACACACCAGTGGTAACAGGATAAACACACCAGTGGTAACAGGATAAACACACCAGTGTTAACAGGATAAACACACCAGTGGTAACAGGATAAACACACCAGTGTATGGGTGTTAACAGGATAAACACACCAGTGGTAACAGGATAAACACACCAGTGGTAACAGGATAAACACACCAGTGGTAACAGGATAAACACACCAGTGTATGGTGGTAACAGGATAAACACACCAGTGTTAACAGGATAAACACACCAGTGTTAACAGGATAAACACACCAGTGTTAACAGGATAAACACACCAGTGTTAACAGGATAAACACACCAGTGTATGGGTGGTAACAGGATAAACACACCAGTGTTAACAGGATAAACACACCAGTGTATGGGTGGTAACAGGATAAACACACCAGTGTATGGGTGGTAACAGGATAAACACACCAGTGGTAACAGGATAAACACACCAGTGTTAACAGGATAAACACACCAGTGGTAACAGGATAAACACACCAGTGGTAACAGGATAAACACACCAGTGTTAACAGGATAAACACACCAGTGGTAACAGGATAAACACACCAGTGTTAACAGGATAAACACACCAGTGGTAACAGGATAAACACACCAGTGTATGGGTGGTAACAGGATAAACACACCAGTGTTAACAGGATAAACACACCAGTGGTAACAGGATAAACACACCAGTGTTAACAGGATAAACACACCAGTGGTAACAGGATAAACACACCAGTGTATGGGTGGTAACAGGATAAACACACCAGTGGTAACAGGATAAACACACCAGTGTTAACAGGATAAACACACCAGTGGTAACAGGATAAACACACCAGTGTATGGGTGGTAACAGGATAAACACACCAGTGTTAACAGGATAAACACACCAGTGGTAACAGGATAAACACACCAGTGTTAACAGGATAAACACACCAGTGTATGGGTGGTAACAGGATAAACACACCAGTGTTAACAGGATAAACACACCAGTGGTAACAGGATAAACACACCAGTGGTAACAGGATAAACACACCAGTGTTAACAGGATAAACACACCAGTGTTAACAGGATAAACACACCAGTGTATGGGTGGTAACAGGATAAACACACCAGTGTTAACAGGATAAACACACCAGTGTTAACAGGATAAACACACCAGTGTTAACAGGATAAACACACCAGTGTATGGGTGGTAACAGGATAAACACACCAGTGTTAACAGGATAAACACACCAGTGGTAACAGGATAAACACACCAGTGTTAACAGGATAAACACACCAGTGTTAACAGGATAAACACACCAGTGGTAACAGGATAAACACACCAGTGTATGGTGTTAACGTAGCTTGCCAGAGACCATTAGTAGTGATTAAAGCACAGCCACACACACACACACACACACACACACACACACACACACACACACACACACACACACACACACACACACACACACACACACACACACACACACACACACACACACTCTCCCTTAATCTTGTTAACACATTATTAACTACTGCATATCACAGGACTCCCTCAGAGAACTTTAAGAGGACTTTAATTGGATTCTATAAGATTATTTTAGACTCCATTGGACTCTATTGGACTCTACTGGACTCTATTGGACTCTACTGGACTCTATTGGACTATATTGGACTCTACTGGACTCTATTGGACTCTACTGGACTCTATTGGACTATATTGGACTCTACTGGACTCTATTGGACTATACTGGACTCTACTGGACTCTATTGGACTATACTGGACTCTACTGGACTCTATTAGACTATATTGGACTCTACTGGACTCTATTAGACTCTATTGGACTATACTGGACTCTACTGGACTCTATTAGACTATATTGGACTCTACTGGACTCTATTAGACTATATTGGACTCTACTGGACTCTATTGGACAATTGGCATCTGTTGTTCCGAGAATGACGTTCCATGTCTGGCTCGTCAGAGCGCTGAACAACAGCGACCTCTTGTGATTGGTTTAGGGAATGACATCGTCGTGTCATTCTGAGTGTCACTGTCGTCATGGAGGAGCAGGAAGTAGTGAGAGGGGAAAATAAAGCTCTCCGGTCTCTAAATGCTGATGTCAAAACCCACGTTAATTTTATTAATCAGTCGAAACAAAGCGCCCGGGCATGGTGGGTGGATTTTTCCGGACATCCAGTTTCTTATGGCGATATACGAACGAACGGGTCATTACGTATGAATACTTTTCTGAGTGAGTCCCTCCCTCATGCAACACAGCCGTTTATCTTTCCCTTATTTAGTATTTATTGTGTTACTCAAGTACTTGATCTGTATTAAGTTTAGCATGTAATGTAATTCAGCTGTGGGTTGAACCAAGATGACAGTTATACCCCACAACAAAGCATTACTCAGCTATGGGCAAAATGTTGAATTGAATGATTTGTAGCCTAAAGCTATTATTGTTCGTGACATAATTAATTTCCCTCCATCTCACTCCACTCTCCGCAGCGCATCCATGGGTTTTCAGAGCCTCTCGAAATGGGGCGAAACTTTTAGCTAATCAGCAAGATGTTTATATGCCAACAGCTGCCACCGAATATGAAGAGGACGGTGACCCCAGGTTTCTGAATGTTGTCATAGCTACCCCAGGTGTGTCCCTCTCTATGTTGCTTCCCATCAACCCCGTTGACAGACACCTGTTGTACACTACACTTCCTAGTGCTGCCGTTTCCTTTCCTCGTTGTCACCTACCTCGATATAAAGGAGTCAAACCAATAATAGCATTGACATGTTCCCTGTCCCAGGCTACTAAGTTCAAATCCCCGAGCTGACAAGGTACAAATCTGTCGTTCTGCCCCTGAACAGGCATTTTAAAAAATATATATATATTTCACCTTTATTTAACCAGGTAGGCTAGTTGAGAACAAGTTCTCATTTGCAACTGCGACCTGGCCAAGATAAAGCATAGCAGTGTGAACAGACAACACAGTTACACATGGAGTAAACAATTAACAAGTCAATAACACAGTGTCCCTAGGCCGTCATTGAAAATAAGAATTTGTTCTTAACTGACTTGCCTAGTAAAATAAAGGTAAAATAAAAAATAAACATTTAAATAGGCTGTTTAAAAATAAATAAATGGTAGGCCTAGGCAACAGACAAGGAGATGAATTGAGACTTCCCCTCAAGTTGTTGTTCATGTCACCACCCACACATGCATTACTTGTTTGGCATTTTACCCCTCAAAACGTGATTTGCTCTTTATAGTAGCCTGGGTCCCTGGTCTTTATAGTAGCCTGGGTCCCTGGTCTTTATAGGAGCCTGGGTCCCTGGTCTTTATAGTAGCCTGGGTCCCTGGTCTTTATAGTAGCCTGGGTCCCTGGTCTTTATAGTAGCCTGGGTCCCTGGTCTTTATAGTAGCCTGGGTCCCTGGTCTTTATAGCAGCCTGGGTCCCTGGTCTTTATAGCAGCCTGGGTCCCTGGTCTTTATAGCAGCCTGGGTCCCTGGTCTTTATAGTAGCCTGGGTCCCTGGTCTTTATAGCAGCCTGGGTCCCTGGTCTTTATAGTAGCCTGGGTCCCTGGTCTTTATAGCAGCCTGGGTCCCTGGTCTTTATAGCAGCCTGGGTCCCTGGTCTTTATAGCAGCCTGGGTCCCTGGTCTTTATAGCAGCCTGGGTCCCTGGTCTTTATAGTAGCCTGGGTCCCTGGTCTTTATAGCAGCCTGGGTCCCTGGTCTTTATAGCAGCCTGGGTCCCTGGTCTTTATAGCAGCCTGGGTCCCTGGTCTTTATAGCAGCCTGGGTCCCTGGTCTTTATAGTAGCCTGGGTCCCTGGTCTTTATAGCAGCCTGGGTCCCTGGTCTTTATAGCAGCCTGGGTCCCTGGTCTTTATAGCAGCCTGGGTCCCTGGTCTTTATAGCAGCCTGGGTCCCTGGTCTTTATAGCAGCCTGGGTCCCTGGTCTTTATAGCAGCCTGGGTCCCTGGTCTTTATAGCAGCCTGGGTCCCTGGTCTTTATAGCAGCCTGGGTCCCTGGTCTTTATAGTAGCAGCCTGGGTCCCTGGTCTTTATAGTAGCCTGGGTCCCTGGTCTTTATAGTAGCCTGGGTCCCTGGTCTTTATAGCCTGGGTCAGCCTGGGTCCCTGGTCTTTATAGCAGCCTGGGTCCCTGGTCTTTATAGTAGCCCGGGTCCCTGGTCTTTATAGTAGCCTGGGTCCCTGGTCTTTATAGCAGCCTGGGTCCCTGGTCTTTATAGTAGCCTGGGTCCCTGGTCTTTATAGCAGCCTGGGTCCCTGGTCTTTATAGCAGCCTGGGTCCCTGGTCTTTATAGTAGCCTGGGTCCCTGGTCTTTATAGCAGCCTGGGTCCCTGGTCTTTATAGCAGCCTGGGTCCCTGGTCTTTATAGTAGCCTGGGTCCCTGGTCTTTATAGTAGCCTGGGTCCCTGGTCTTTATAGTAGCCTGGGTCCCTGGTCTTTATAGTAGCCTGGGTCCCTGGTCTTTATAGCAGCCTGGGTCCCTGGTCTTTATAGGAGCCTGGGTCCCTGGTCTTTATAGCAGCCTGGGTCCCTGGTCTTTATAGTAGCCTGGGTCCCTGGTCTTTATAGCAGCCTGGGTCCCTGGTCTTTATAGCAGCCTGGGTCCCTGGTCTTTATAGCAGCCTGGGTCCCTGGTCTTTATAGCAGCCTGGGTCCCTGGTCTTTATAGTAGCCTGGGTCCCTGGTCTTTATAGTAGCCCGGGTCCCTGGTCTTTATAGCAGCCTGGGTCCCTGGTCTTTATAGTTAGCCTGGGTCCCTGGTCTTTATAGCAGCCTGGGTCCCTGGTCTTTATAGTAGCCTGGGTCCCTGGTCTTTATCTCAGCCTGGGTCCCTGGTCTTTATAGACCTGTCCCTGGTCTTTATACAGCCTGGGTCCCTGGTCTTTATAGTCCAGCCTGGGTCCCTGGTCAGTTTACTGTAGCCTGGGTCCCAGGACTACCTGCAGCCTGGGTCCCTGGTCTTTATAGTCCACCTGGGTCCCTGGTCTTATAGCTCCAGCCTGTCCCTGGTCTTTATAGCAGCCTGGGTCCCTGGTCTTTATAGTAGCCTGGGTCCCTGGTCTTTATAGAGGCAGCCTGGGTCCTAGGTTTTGGTCTAGGGAGTTTTATAGCAGCCTGGGTCCCTGGTCTTTATAGTAGCCTGGGTCCCTGGTCTTTATAGCAGCCTGGGTCCCTGGTCTTTATAGTAGCCTGGGTCCCTGGTCTTTATAGCAGCCTGGGTCCCTGGTCTTTTTCTGATCTGGCCAACTCCTGATGGAATTGTTGTAACAAATCATTTGGCTTTGCGACGGAGTAGACAAAAAGTACAATCAGACCTGGGACCAACTCTGACCAGGAGTATTGACAGATCTGGGACCAGCTCTGTCCAGGAGTATTGACAGACCTGGGACCAGCTCTGTCCTTTATTGACAGATCTGGGAGCTCTGACCAGGGTATTGACAGATCTGGGACCAGCCTGTCCCTGGTATTGACAGATCTGGGACCTGGCTCTGTCCAGGTCTTTATTGACAGATCTGGGTCAGCTCTGACCAGGGAGTATTGACAGATCTGGGACCAGCTCTGTCCAGGAGTATTGACAGATCTGGGACCAGCTCTGTCCAGCCTGGGTCCCTGGACAGATCTGGGACCAGCTCTGTCCAGGAGCCTATTGACAGATCTGGGACCAGCTCTGTCCAGGAGTCTTGACAGATCTGGGACCAGCTCTGTCCTTTATTGACAGATCTGGGACCAGCTCTTTCCAGGAGTATTGACAGATCTGGGACCAGCTCTGTCCAGGTCTTTATTGACAGATCTGGGACTGGCTCTGTCCAGGAGTATTGACAGATCTGGGACCAGCTCTGTCCCTGGTATTGACAGATCTGGGACCAGCTCTGTGGAATTGTATAACAAATCAGATCTGGGACCAGCTCTGACCAGGAGTACAACAGATCTGGGACCAGCTCTGTCCAGGAGTATTGACAGATCTGGGACCAGCTCTGACCAGGAGTATTGACAGATCTGGGACCAGCTCTGTCCAGGAGTATTGACAGATCTGGGACCAGCTCTGACCAGGAGTATTGACAGATCTGGGACCAGCTCTGTCCAGGAGTATTGACAGATCTGGGACCGGCTCTGTCCAGGAGTATTGACAGATCTGGGACCAGCTCTGTCCAGGAGTATTGACAGATCTGGGACCAGCTCTGTCCAGGAGTATTGACAGATCTGGGACCAGCTCTGTCCAGGAGTATTGACAGATCTGGGACCAGCTCTGTCCAGGAGTATTGACAGATCTGGGACCAGCTCTGACCAGGAGTATTGACAGATCTGGGACCAGCTCTGTCCAGGAGTATTGACAGATCTGGGACCAGCTCTGTCCAGGAGTATTGACAGATCTGGGACCGGCTCTGTCCAGGAGTATTGACAGATCTGGGACCAGCTCTGTCCAGGAGTATTGACAGATCTGGGACCGGCTCTGTCCAGGAGTATTGACAGATCTGGGACCTGCTCTGTCCAGGAGTATTGACAGATCTGGGACCAGCTCTGTCCAGGAGTATTGACAGATCTGGGACCAGCTCTGTCTGGGACCTGCTCTATCCAGGAGTATTGACAGATCTGGGACCTGCTCTGTCCAGGAGTATTGACAGATCTGGGACCAGCTCTGTCCAGGAGTATTGACAGATCTGGGACCTGCTCTGTCCAGGAGTATTGACAGATCTGGGACCTGCTCTGTCCAGGAGTATTGACAGATCTGGGACCTGCTCTGTCCAGGAGTATTGACAGATCTGGGACCAGCTCTGTCCAGGAGTATTGACAGATCTGGGACCAGCTCTGTCCAGGAGTATTGACAGATCTGGGACCTGCTCTGTCCAGGAGTATTGACAGATCTGGGACCTGCTCTGTCCAGGAGTATTGACAGATCTGGGACCTGCTCTGTCCAGGAGTATTGACAGATCTGGGACCAGCTCTGTCCAGGAGTATTGACAGATCTGGGACCAGCTCTGTCCAGGAGTATTGACAGATCTGGGACCAGCTCTGTCCAGGAGTATTGACAGATCTGGGACCAGCTCTGTCCAGGAGTATTGACAGATCTGGGACCTGCTCTGTCCAGGAGTATTGACAGATCTGGGACCGGCTCTGTCCAGGAGTATTGACAGATCTGGGACCGGCTCTGTCCAGGAGTATTGACAGATCTGGGACCGGCTCTGTCCAGGAGTATTGACAGATCTGGGACCGGCTCTGTCCAGGAGTATTGACAGATCTGGGACCGGCTCTGTCCAGGAGTATTGACAGATCTGGGACCGGCTCTGTCCAGGAGTATTGACAGATCTGGGACCGGCTCTGTCCAGGAGTATTGACAGATCTGGGACCGGCTCTGACCAGGAGTATTGACAGATCTGGGACCGGCTCTGACCAGGAGTATTGACAGATCTGGGACCGGCTCTGACCAGGAGTATTGACAGATCTGGGACCAGCTCTGACCAGGAGTATTGACAGATCTGGGACCGGCTCTGTCCAGGAGTATTGACAGATCTGGGACCGGCTCTGTCCAGGAGTATTGACAGATCTGGGACCAGCTCTCTGTCTGCTCTCTCTACAGGACTGTTGATAGGTTTCACAGACATCATTGTTTCTCTCTGTGTTCCAGTGTACTCTCTACAGGACTGTTGATAGGTTTCACAGACATCATTGTTTCTCTCTGTGTTCCAGTGTACTCTCTACAGGACTGTTGATAGGTTTCACAGACATCATTGTTTCTCTCTGTGTTCCAGTGTACTCTCTACAGGACTGTTGATAGGTTTCACAGACATCATTGTTTCTCTCTGTGTTCCAGTGTGCTCTCTACAGGACTGTTGATAGGTTTCACAGACATAATTGTTTCTCTCTGTGTTCCAGTGTGCTCTCTACAGGACTGTTGATAGGTTTCACAGACATCATTGTTTCTCTCTGTGTTCCAGTGTTTCACAGACATCATTGTTTCTCTCTGTGTTCCAGTGTGCTCTCTACAGGACTGTTGATAGGTTTCACAGACATCATTGTTTCTCTCTGTGTTCCAGTGTGCTCTCTACAGGACTGTTGATAGGTTTCACAGACATCATTGTTTCTCTCTGTGTTCCAGTGTACACTCTACAGGACTGTTGATAGGTTTCACAGACATCATTGTTTCTCTCTGTGTTCCAGTGTGCTCTCTACAGGACTGTTGATAGGTTTCACAGACATCATTGTTTCTCTCTGTGTTCCAGTGTACACTCTACAGGACTGTTGATAGGTTTCACAGACATCATTGTTTCTCTCTGTGTTCCAGTGTGCTCTCTACAGGACTGTTGATAGGTTTCACAGACATCATTGTTTCTCTCTGTGTTCCAGTGTACTCTCTACAGGACTGTTGTCTGATGCTAATCCGTAATCTGGTAGAAGAGGAGGACTACGGCAGACTGGACATCCCCGAGTCACTGAAGACAGACCTCAGACAACAGCCTGACTTACTGAAGGAGCTGGGACTCATCAACCGTCTCAGAATGTTGACCTAGGATCAGTTGTATCATTTAGATCACAATGAATCAGATTACATGGACAGGGGGGGATGACCTGATCCTAGATCAGCTCTCGTACTCTGAGAAGCTTTATGCATAACAGGCTACTGAATAATGGACTTTCTGTTGACCAAATGTAGCCCCCCTCCCTTGCTCTGAACTCGTTAGTGGCTCTAGAACAGTGGAAGTCAAAGTCAGGTTCGGGGAACTGCAATGGGGTCGCGAATTAAGAATACTTATTATTATAAAGAGTACATATTATTGTGTGGGACAAATATATATATTTTTTAAATAAAGATTTAAAAAAAAAAATGTTTATTGAATAAATGTATTTGTTTGTTTCTTTTCATTTTGATGAGGGTGTGAAAACACAATGAATTTAAGGTTGTACGGGGTGAGGTCGCAATACATTCTTGAGGAGAAAATGGGGTCCCCATTGAAACATTTTTTTCCCTGTCCTGAACTCATTGGTGACTCTAGAAGCTTAGAGTATCTGAATGGAACTTGTCCCTACCCTGAACTCATTGGTGACTCTAGAAGCTTAGAGTATCTGAATGGAACTTGTCCCTGTCCTGAACTCATTGGTGACTCTAGAAGCTTAGAGCATCTGAATGGAACTTGTCCCTGTCCTGAACTCATTGGTGACTCTTGAAGCTTAGAGTATCTGAATGGAACCTGTCCCTATTCTGAACTCATTGGTGACTAGAAGCTTAGAGTATTTGAATGGAACTTGTCCCTACTCTAAACTCATTGGTGACTCTAGAAGCTCAGAGCATTTGAATAGAACTTGTCCCTACCCTGAACTCATTGGTGACTCTAGAAGCTTAGAGCATCTGAATGGAACTTGTCCCTACTCTGAACTCATTGGTGACTCTAGAAGCTTAGAGCATCTGAATGGAACTTGTCCCTACCCTGAACTCATTGGTGACTCTAGAAGCTTAGAGTATCTGAATGGAACTTGTCCCTACCCTGAACTCATTGGTGACTCTAGAAGCTTAGAGTATCTGAATGGAACTTGTCCCTACCCTGAACTCATTGGTGACTCTAGAAGCTTAGAGTATCTGAATGGAACTTGTCCCTACCCTGAACTCATTGGTGACTCTAGAAGCTTAGAGTATCTGAATGGAACTTGTCCCTACCCTGAACTCATTGGTGACTCTAGAAGCTTAGAGCATCTGAATGGAACTTGTCCCTACCCTGAACTCATTGGTGACTCTAGAAGCTTAGAGTATCTGAATGGAACTTGTCCCTACCCTGAACTCATTGGTGATTCTAGAAGCTCAGAGCATCTGAATGGAACTTGTCCCTACCCTGAACTCATTGGTGACTCTAGAAGCTCAGAGCATCTGAATGGAACTTGTCCCTACCCTGAACTCATTGGTGATTCTAGAAGCTCAGAGCATCTGAATGGAACTTGTCCCTACCCTGAACTCATTGGTGACTCTAGAAGCTTAGAGCATCTGAATGGAACTTGTCCCTACCCTGAACTCATTGGTGACTCTAGAAGCTTAGAGCATTTGAATGGAACTTGTCCCTACCCTGAACTCATTGGTGACTCTAGAAGCTCAGAGCATTTGAATGGAACTTGTCCCTACCCTGAACTCATTGGTGACTCTAGAAGCTTAGAGCATCTGAATGGAACCTGTCCCTATTCTGAACTCATTGGTGACTCTAGAAGCTCAGAGCATTTGAATGGAACTTGTCCCTACCCTGAACTCATTGGTGACTCTAGAAGCTTAGAGCATCTGAATGGAACTTGTCCCTACTCTGAACTCATTGGTGACTAGAAGCTTAGAGCATCTGAATGGAACTTGTCCCTACTCTGAACTCATTGGTGACTCTAGAAGCTTAGAGCATCTGAATGGAACTTGTCCCTACTCTGAACTCATTGGTGACTCTAGAAGCTCAGAGCATCTGAATGGAACTTGTCCCTACTCTGAACTCATTGGTGACTCTAGAAGCTTAGAGCATCTGAATGGAACTTGTCCCTACCCTGAACTCATTGGTCACAGCGCTTTATGTCGACCAAATGTAGCCTTTTCCTAGCCTGGTCCCAGATCTATTTGTGCTGTCTAACCAACTCCTTTGGTCATCAAGACGAGATCAGGCTAGCCTTTCCCTTCCTCAAAACACTCAAAGTATGGAATGTATGAACAACATATTTAGGTTCAGAGCAGGTTGAGTGGAACTTGTGACCAAACATTATAACAGAGCCTATTTACCATAGCAACACAGTGGGCTCCTACTTATCAGCCAAACATAGTTTAGACCGTATATTCAGTGCCTTGCAGAAGTATTCAGACCCCTTGGATTTCTTCACATTGTATGGTGCTACAAAGTGGGATTAAAATGGATTTAATCCATTTTTTTGTCAACAATCTACACAAAATACACTAAGGTCAAAGTGGAAGATTTAAAAAATATAAAAAAATTGATGAATAAATGTTTTATAACTAAAATATAGTTGTTGTGTTAGTATTCAGCTCCCTGAGTCAACACCTGTTTGAAACACCTTTGGCATTGATTCCAGCTGTGAGTCTTTCTGGGTACATCTCTAAGAGCTGAAACACACCTGGATTGTACAATATTGGCCCATTATTATTGAAAAAGGTATTAAAGTTCTGTCAAGATGTTGGGAATCATGGCTAGACAGCAATGTTCAAGTCTTGCCATGGATTCGTAAGCAGATGTAAGTCAAAACTGTAACTTTGCCACTCAGGAACATTCACCGTCTCCTTGGTAAGCCACTCCTGTCTAGATTTGGCTTTGTGTTGTAGGTTATTGTCCTGCTGAAAGTTGAATTTCTCTCTCAGTCTCTGGTGTAAAGCAGACTGAAGAAGGTTTTTTTATCCCTCTAGGATTTTGCCTGTGCTTAGCTCCATCCCGGTTCTTTTTATCCTGAAAAACTCCACAGTATTTGCCAATGGCAAGCATACCCATACCATGATGCAGACACCACCAGGCTTAAAGACAAGGAAGCAGTTGTTAACCTCTATTATTTCACACAGTGAGTCCATGTCAATTATGATGTGTTTTGTTAAACCACATTTTACTCCTGAACTAATATTACGTTTGCTTAAACAAAGTGGCTGAATACTTATGCAACGATTATATTTGAGTTATTTATCATTTATTTTTCTTCCACTTTGACATTGCAGAGTATTTTGTGTAAATTATTGATTTAAAAAAATGACGAATCCATTTGAATTCCAATTTGTAAAACAATAAAATGTAAAATAATCCAAAAGGGTCTGAATACTTTTGCAAAACACTGTCGGTGCGTTCACCTGGTCTAGTGGTATAACTGGTTCTATACAGGTGAGTGTTCACCTGGTCTAGTGGTATAACTGGTTCTGTAGAGGTGAGTGTTCACCTGGTCTAGTGGTATAACTGGTTCTGTAGAGGTGAGTGTTCACCTGGTCTAGTGGTATAACTGGTTCAGTATAGGTGAGTGTTCACCTGGTCTAGTGGTATACTGGGTTGTCTAGTGGTAGTGTGTTCACCTGGTCTAGTGGTATAACTGGTTCTATACAGGTGAGTGTTCACCTGGTCTAGTGGTATAACTGGTTCTGTAGAGGTGAGTGTTCACCTGGTCTAGTGGTATAACTGGTTCAGTATAGGTGAGTGTTCACCTGGTCTAGTGGTATAACTGGTTCAGTATAGGTGAGTGTTCACCTGGTCTAGTGGTATAACTGGTTCTAGTACAGGTGAGTGTTCACCTGGTCTAGTGGTATAACTGGTTCAGTATAGGTGAGTGTTCACCTGGTCTAGTGGTATAACTGGTTCTATACAGGTGAGTGTTCACCTGGTCTAGTGGTATAACTGGTTCAGTATAGGTGAGTGTTCACCTGGTCTAGTGGTATAACTGGTTCTATACAGGTGAGTGTTCACCTGGTCTAGTGGTATAACTGGTTCAGTATAGGTGAGTGTTCACCTGGTCTAGTGGTATAACTGGTTCTATACAGGTGAGTGTTCACCTGGTCTAGTGGTATAACTGGTTCAGTATAGGTGAGTGTTCACCTGGTCTAGTGGTATAACTGGTTCTATACAGGTGAGTGTTCACCTGGTCTAGTGGTATAACTGGTTCAGTATAGGTGAGTGTTCACCTGGTCTAGTGGTATAACTGGTTCTATACAGGTGAGTGTTCACCTGGTCTAGTGGTATAACTGGTTCAGTATAGGTGAGTGTTCACCTGGTCTAGTGGTATAACTGGTTCTATACAGGTGAGTGTTCACCTGGTCTAGTGGTATAACTGGTTCAGTATAGGTGAGTGTTCACCTGGTCTAGTGGTATAACTGGTTCTATACAGGTGAGTGTTCACCTGGTCTAGTGGTATAACTGGTTCTATACAGGTGAGTGTTCACCTGGTCTAGTGGTATAACTGGTTCTATACAGGTGAGTGTTCACCTGGTCTAGTGGTATAACTGGTTCTAAACAGGTGAGTGTTCACCTGGTCTAGTGGTATAACTGGTTCTATACAGGTGAGTGTTCACCTGGTCTAGTGGTATAACTGGTTCTAAACAGGTGAGTGTTCACCTGGTCTAGTGGTATAAACTGGTTCACCTGGTCTAGGTATAACTGGAGTGTTCACCTGGTCTAGTGGTATAACTGGTTCTGTAGAGGTGAGTGTTCACCTGGTCTAGTGGTATAACTGGTTCTATACAGGTGAGTGTTCACCTGGTCTAGTGGTATAACTGGTTCTATACAGGTGAGTGTTCACCTGGTCTAGTGGTATAACTGGTTCTATACAGGTGAGTGTTCACCTGGTCTAGTGGTATAACTGGTTCTATACAGGTGAGTGTTCACCTGGTCTAGTGGTATAACTGGTTCTATACAGGTGAGTGTTCACCTGGTCTAGTGGTATAACTGGTTCTATACAGGTGAGTGTTCACCTGGTCTAGTGGTATAACTGGTTCTATACAGGTGAGTGTTCACCTGGTCTAGTGGTATAACTGGTTCTATACAGGTGAGTGTTCACCTGGTCTAGTGGTATAACTGGTTCTATACAGGTGAGTGTTCACCTGGTCTAGTGGTATAACTGGTTCTATACAGGTGAGTGTTCACCTGGTCTAGTGGTATAACTGGTTCTATACAGGTGAGTGTTCACCTGGTCTAGTGGTATAACTGGTTCTATACAGGTGAGTGTTCACCTGGTCTAGTGGTATAACTGGTTCTATACAGGTGAGTGTTCACCTGGTCTAGTGGTATAACTGGTTCTATACAGGTGAGTGTTCACCTGGTCTAGTGGTATAACTGGTTCTATACAGGTGAGTGTTCACCTGGTCTAGTGGTATAACTGGTTCTATACAGGTGAGTGTTCACCTGGTCTAGTGGTATAACTGGTTCTATACAGGTGAGTGTTCACCTGGTCTAGTGGTATAACTGGTTCTATACAGGTGAGTGTTCACCTGGTCTAGTGGTATAACTGGTTCTATACAGGTGAGTGTTCACCTGGTCTAGTGGTATAACTGGTTCTATACAGGTGAGTGTTCACCTGGTCTAGTGGTATAACTGGTTCTATACAGGTGAGTGTTCACCTGGTCTAGTGGTATAACTGGTTCTATACAGGTGAGTGTTCACCTGGTCTAGTGGTATAACTGGTTCTATACAGGTGAGTGTTCACCTGGTCTAGTGGTATAACTGGTTCTATACAGGTGAGTGTTCACCTGGTCTAGTGGTATAACTGGTTCTATACAGGTGAGTGTTCACCTGGTCTAACTGGTTCTATACAGGTGAGTGTTCACCTGGTCTAGTGGTATAACTGGTTCTATACAGGTGAGTGTTCACCTGGTCTAGTGGTATAACTGGTTCTATACAGGTGAGTGTTCACCTGGTCTAGTGGTATAACTGGTTCTATACAGGTGAGTGTTCACCTGGTCTAGTGGTATAACTGGTTCTATACTAGTGGTATAACTGGTGAGTGTTCACCTGGTCTAGTGGTATAACTGGTTCTATACAGGTGAGTGTTCACCTGGTCTAGTGGTTATAACTGGTTCTATACAGGTGAGTGTTCACCTGGTCTAGTGGTATAACTGGTTCTATACAGGTGAGTGTTCACCTGGTCTAGTGGTATAACTGGTTCTATACAGGTGAGTGTTCACCTGGTCTAGTGGTATAACTGGTTCTATACAGGTGAGTGTTCACCTGGTCTAGTGGTATAACTGGTTCTATACAGGTGAGTGTTCACCTGGTCTAGTGGTATAACTGGTTCTATACAGGTGAGTGTTCACCTGGTCTAGTGGTATAACTGGTTCTATACAGGTGAGTGTTCACCTGGTCTAGTGGTATAACTGGTTCTATATAGGTGAGTGTTCACCTGGTCTAGTGGTATAACTGGTTCTATACAGGTGAGTGTTCACCTGGTCTAGTGGTATAACTGGTTCTATACAGGTGAGTGTTCACCTGGTCTAGTGGTATAACTGGTTCTATACAGGTGAGTGTTCACCTGGTCTAGTGGTATAACTGGTTCTGTATAGGTGAGTGTTCACCTGGTCTAGTGGTATAACTGGTTAGGTGAGTGTTCACCTGGTCTAGTGGAATAACTGGTGAGTGTTCACCTGGTCTAGTGGTATAACTGGTTCTATACAGGTGAGTGTTCACCTGGTCTAGTGGTATAACTGGTTCTATACAGGTGAGTGTTCACCTGGTCTAGTGGTATAACTGGTTCTATACAGGTGAGTGTTCACCTGGTCTAGTGGTATAACTGGTTCTATACAGGTGAGTGTTCACCTGGTCTAGTGGTATAACTGGTTCTGTACAGGTGAGTGTTCACCTGGTCTAGTGGTATAACTGGTTCTATACAGGTGAGTGTTCACCTGGTCTAGTGGTATAACTGGTTCTATACAGGTGAGTGTTCACCTGGTCTAGTGGTATAACTGGTTCTATACAGGTGAGTGTTCACCTGGTCTAGTGGTATAACTGGTTCTATACAGGTGAGTGTTCACCTGGTCTAGTGGTATAACTGGTTCTATACAGGTGAGTGTTCACCTGGTCTAGTGGTATAACTGGTTCTAGGTGAGTGTTCACCTGGTCTAGTGGTATAAGGTGAGTGTTCACCTGGTCTAGTGGTATAACTGGTTCTATACAGGTGAGTGTTCACCTGGTCTAGTGGTATAACTGGTTCTATACAGGTGAGTGTTCACCTGGTCTAGTGGTATAACTGGTTCTATACAGGTGAGTGTTCACCTGGTCTAGTGGTATAACTGGTTCTATACAGGTGAGTGTTCACCTGGTCTAGTGGTATAACTGGTTCTATACAGGTGAGTGTTCACCTGGTCTAGTGGTATAACTGGTTCTATACAGGTGAGTGTTCACCTGGTCTAGTGGTATAACTGGTTCTATACAGGTGAGTGTTCACCTGGTCTAAGTGGTATAACTGGTTCTAGTGGTATAATACAGGTGAGTGTTCACCTGGTCTAGTGGTATAACTGGTTCTATACAGGTGAGTGTTCACCTGGTCTAGTGGTATAACTGGTTCTATACAGGTGAGTGTTCACCTGGTCTAGTGGTATAACTGGTTCTATACTGTGTTCACCTGGTCTAGTGGTATAACTGGTTATACAGGTGAGTGTTCACCTGGTCTAGTGGTATAACTGGTTCTATACAGGTGAGTGTTCACCTGGTCTAGTGGTATAACTGGTTCTAGTACAGGTGAGTGTTCACCTGGTCTAGTGGTATAACTGGTTCTATACAGGTGAGTGTTCACCTGGTCTAGTGGTATAACTGGTTCTATACAGGTGAGTGTTCACCTGGTCTAGTGGTATAACTGGTAGGTGAGTGTTCACCTGGTCTAGTGGTATAACTGGTTCTATACAGGTGAGTGTTCACCTGGTCTAGTGGTATAACTGGTTCTATACAGGTGAGTGTTCACCTGGTCTAGTGGTATAACTGGTTCTATACAGGTGAGTGTTCACCTGGTCTAGTGGTATAACTGGTTCTATACAGGTGAGTGTTCACCTGGTCTAGTGGTATAACTGGTTCTATACAGGTGAGTGTTCACCTGGTCTAGTCATAACTGGTTCTAGTGGTATAATAACTGGTTCTATACAGGTGAGTGTTCACCTGGTCTAGTGGTATAACTGGTTCTATACAGGTGAGTGTTCACCTGGTCTAGTGGTATAACTGGTTCTATACAGGTGAGTGTTCACCTGGTCTAGTGGTATAACTGGTTCTATACAGGTGAGTGTTCACCTGGTCTAGTGGTATAACTGGTTCTATACAGGTGAGTGTTCACCTGGTCTAGTGGTATAACTGGTTCTATACAGGTGAGTGTTCACCTGGTCTAGTGGTATAACTGGTTCTATACAGGTGAGTGTTCACCTGGTCTAGTGGTATAACTGGTTCTATACAGGTGAGTGTTCACCTGGTCTAGTGGTATAACTGGTTCTATACAGGTGAGTGTTCACCTGGTCTAGTGGTATAACTGGTTCTATACAGGTGAGTGTTCACCTGGTCTAGTGGTATAACTGGTTCTATACAGGTGAGTGTTCACCTGGTCTAGTGGTATAACTGGTTCTATACAGGTGAGTGTTCACCTGGTCTAGTGGTATAACTGGTTCTATACAGGTGAGTGTTCACCTGGTCTAGTGGTATAACTGGTTCTGATACTAGGTGAGTGTTCACCTGGTCTAGTGGTATAACTGGTTCTATACAGGTGAGAGTGTTCACCTGGTCTAGTGGTATAACTGGTTCTATACACTGGGTGAGTGTTCACCTGGTCTAGTGGTATAACTGGTTCAGTATAGGTGAGTGTTCACCTGGTCTAGTGGTATAACTGGTTCTATACAGGTGAGTGTTCACCTGGTCTAGTGGTATAACTGGTTCAATACAGGTGAGTGTTCACCTGGTCTAGTGGTATAACTGGTTCTATACAGGTGAGTGTTCACCTGGTCTAGTGGTATAACTGGTTCTATACAGGTGAGTGTTCACCTGGTCTAGTGGTATAACTGGTTCTATACAGGTGAGTGTTCACCTGGTCTAGTGGTATAACTGGTTCTATACAGGTGAGTGTTCACCTGGGTGGTATAACTGGTTCTATACAGGTGAGTGTTCACCTGGTCTAGTGGTATAACTGGTTCTATACAGGTGAGTGTTCACCTGGTCTAGTGGTATAACTGGTTCTATACAGGTGAGTGTTCACCTGGTCTAGTGGTATAACTGGTTCTATACAGGTGAGTGTTCACCTGGTCTAGTGGTATAACTGGTTCTATACAGGTGAGTGTTCACCTGGTCTAGTGGTATAACTGGTTCTATACAGGTGAGTGTTCACCTGGTCTAGTGGTATAACTGGTTCTATACAGGTGAGTGTTCACCTGGTCTAGTGGTATAACTGGTTCTATACAGGTGAGTGTTCACCTGGTCTAGTGGTATAACTGGTTCTATACAGGTGAGTGTTCACCTGGTCTAGTGGTATAACTGGTTCTATACAGGTGAGTGTTCACCTGGTCTAGTGGTATAACTGGTTCTATACAGGTGAGTGTTCACCTGGTCTAGTGGTATAACTGGTTCTATACAGGTGAGTGTTCACCTGGTCTAGTGGTATAACTGGTTCTATACAGGTGAGTGTTCACCTGGTCTAGTGGTATAACTGGTTCTATACAGGTGAGTGTTCACCTGGTCTAGTGGTATAACTGGTTCTATACAGGTGAGTGTTCACCTGGTCTAGTGGTATAACTGGTTCTATACAGGTGAGTGTTCACCTGGTCTAGTGGTATAACTGGTTCTATACAGGTGAGTGTTCACCTGGTCTAGTGGTATAACTGGTTCTATACAGGTGAGTGTTCACCTGGTCTAGTGGTATAACTGGTTCTATACAGGTGAGTGTTCACCTGGTCTAGTGGTATAACTGGTTCTATACAGGTGAGTGTTCACCTGGTCTAGTGGTATAACTGGTTCTATACAGGTGAGTGTTCACCTGGTCTAGTGGTATAACTGGTTCTATAACTGGTGAGTTCACCTGTGGTATAACTGGTGTTCACCTGGTCTAGTGGAGTGTTATAGGTGAGTGTTCACCTGGTCTAGTGGTATAACTGGTTCTATACAGGTGAGTGTTCACCTGGTCTAGTGGTATAACTGGTTCTATACAGGTGAGTGTTCACCTGGTCTAGTGGTATAACTGGTTCTATACAGGTGAGTGTTCACCTGGTCTAGTGGTATAACTGGTTCTATACAGGTGAGTGTTCACCTGGTCTAGTGGTATAACTGGTTCTATACAGGTGAGTGTTCACCTGGTCTAGTGGATAACTGGTTCTATACAGGTGAGTGTTCACCTGGTCTAGTGGTATAACTGGTTCTATACAGGTGAGTGTTCACCTGGTCTAGTGGTATAACTGGTTCTATACAGGTGAGTGTTCACCTGGTCTAGTGGTATAACTGGTTCTATACAGGTGAGTGTTCACCTGGTCTAGTGGTATAACTGGTTCTATACAGGTGAGTGTTCACCTGGTCTAGTGGTATAACTGGTTCTATACAGGTGAGTGTTCACCTGGTCTAGTGGTATAACTGGTTCTATACAGGTGAGTGTTCACCTGGTCTAGTGGTATAACTGGTTCTATACAGGTGAGTGTTCACCTGGTCTAGTGGTATAACTGGTTCTATACAGGTGAGTGTTCACCTGGTCTAGTGGTATAACTGGTTTCTAGTGGTATAACTGGTTCTATACAGGTGAGTGTTCACCTGGTCTAGTGGTATAACTGGTTCTATACAGGTGAGTGTTCACCTGGTCTAGTGGTATAACTGGTTCTATACAGGTGAGTGTTCACCTGGTCTAGTGGTATAACTGGTTCTATACAGGTGAGTGTTCACCTGGTCTAGTGGTATAACTGGTTCTATACAGGTGAGTGTTCACCTGGTCTAGTGGTATAACTGGTTCTATAGTGTTCACCTGGGTGAGTGTTCACCTGGTCTAGTGGTATAACTGGTTCTTCAGGTGAGTGTTCACCTGGTCTAGTGGTATAACTGGTTCTATACAGGTGAGTGTTCACCTGGTCTAGTGGTATAACTGGTTCTATACAGGTGAGTGTTCACCTGGTCTAGTGGTATAACTGGTTCTATACAGGTGAGTGTTCACCTGGTCTAGTGGTATAACTGGTTCTATACAGGTGAGTGTTCACCTGGTCTAGTGGTATAACTGGTTCTATACAGGTGAGTGTTCACCTGGTCTAGTGGTATAACTGGTTCTAGTGGTATAACTGGTATAGGTGAGTGTTCACCTGGTCTAGTGGTATAACTGGTTCTATACAGGTGAGTGTTCACCTGGTCTAGTGGTATAACTGGTTCTATACAGGTGAGTGTTCACCTGGTCTAGTGGTATAACTGGTTCTATACAGGTGAGTGTTCACCTGGTCTAGTGGTATAACTGGTTCTATACAGGTGAGTGTTCACCTGGTCTAGTGGTATAACTGGTTCTAGTGGTACAGGTGAGTGTTCACCTGGTCTAGTGGTATAACTGGTTCTATACAGGTGAGTGTTCACCTGGTCTAGTGGTATAACTGGTTCTATACAGGTGAGTGTTCACCTGGTCTAGTGGTATAACTGGTTCTATACAGGTGAGTGTTCACCTGGTCTAGTGGTATAACTGGTTCTATACAGGTGAGTGTTCACCTGGTCTAGTGGTATAACTGGTTCTATACAGGTGAGTGTTCACCTGGTCTAGTGGTATAACTGGTTCTATACAGGTGAGTGTTCACCTGGTCTAGTGGTATAACTGGTTCTATACAGGTGAGTGTTCACCTGGTCTAGTGGTATAACTGGTTCAGGTGAGTGTTCAGTATAAGGTGAGTGTTCACCTGGTCTAGTGGTATAACTGGTTCTATACAGGTGAGTGTTCACCTGGTCTAGTGGTATAACTGGTTCTATACAGGTGAGTGTTCACCTGGTCTAGTGGTATAACTGGTTCTATACAGGTGAGTGTTCACCTGGTCTAGTGGTATAACTGGTTCTATACAGGTGAGTGTTCACCTGGTCTAGTGGTATAACTGGTTCTATACAGGTGAGTGTTCACCTGGTCTAGTGGTATAACTGGTTCTATACAGGTGAGTGTTCACCTGGTCTAGTGGTATAACTGGTTCTATACAGGTGAGTGTTCACCTGGTCTAGTGGTATAACTGGTTCTATACAGGTGAGTGTTCACCTGGTCTAGTGGTATAACTGGTTCTATACAGGTGAGTGTTCACCTGGTCTAGTGGTATAACTGGTTCTATACAGGTGAGTGTTCACCTGGTCTAGTGGTATAACTGGTTCTATACAGGTGAGTGTTCACCTGGTCTAGTGGTATAACTGGTTCTATACAGGTGAGTGTTCACCTGGTCTAGTGGTATAACTGGTTCTATACAGGTGAGTGTTCACCTGGTCTAGTGGTATAACTGGTTCTATACAGGTGAGTGTTCACCTGGTCTAGTGGTATAACTGGTTCTATACAGGTGAGTGTTCACCTGGTCTAGTGGTATAACTGGTTCTATACAGGTGAGTGTTCACCTGGTCTAGTGGTATAACTGGTTCTATACAGGTGAGTGTTCACCTGGTCTAGTGGTATAACTGGTTCTATACAGGTGAGTGTTCACCTGGTCTAGTGGTATAACTGGTTCTATACAGGTGAGTGTTCACCTGGTCTAGTGGTATAACTGGTTCTATACAGGTGAGTGTTCACCTGGTCTAGTGGTATAACTGGTTCTATACAGGTGAGTGTTCACCTCGTCTAGTGGTATAACTGGTTCTATACAGGTGAGTGTTCACCTGGTCTAGTGGTATAACTGGTTCTATACAGGTGAGTGTTCACCTGGTCTAGTGGTATAACTGGTTCTATACAGGTGAGTGTTCACCTGGTCTAGTGGTATAACTGGTTCTATACAGGTGAGTGTTCACCTGGTCTAGTGGTATAACTGGTTCTATACAGGTGAGTGTTCACCTGGTCTAGTGGTATAACTGGTTCTATACAGGTGAGTGTTCACCTGGTCCAGTGGTATAACTGGTTCTATACAGGTGAGTGATCACCTGGTCTAGTGGTATAACTGGTTCTACTGAGTTAGAGGAAGCAGACGTAAGTACATGAAAATTTAAAACACTCCACTTTACAATTTAATCAAGAAATCAAAGCATATACAATTGACGGTTGATTCACAGTTCACCGAACAGATGTGCAACTACTTTACATTCCACGTGGCAACTTGCAAGTTTGTTAATAAACGAATGACTGAGGAAACAGAATATAGAGCCTAGTAAAATCTCTTCATTAGTATTTACATGATGTCTAATGGAAACCTCTTGGTGTTCAGACCTGTAGTGTTCTTCAGATCCCCTTTCCTGACCTCTGATGTGGTAGTATTCTTCTGCCCACCAGGTAGTTTCCTGGTCCCAGAGGATCCCTCTGTTTGCTGGCATATCAAATCTCTGTCATCAAATGCCCCATAGGGCTTTGGTCAAAAGTAGTGCACTATATAGGGAATAGGGTCCCATTTGGGACACAGATTCTGGTCAAAAGTAGTGCGCTATATAGGGAATAGGGTCCCATTTGGGATGCGGCCCTGGTCAAAAGTAGTGCACTATATAGGGAATAGGTTGCTATGTGATACATTTTGTCTGGTGAAGTCAATAGTGGAGAATAGTGTATTTTATCAAACTTTACTGTGACTACTATTCAAGTCTTTCTAGAAGGATCATGGCCAGTTTATTCAGTATACCAGCAAGCGAGGGGGATGGAAGTTAAAACTAAAGTAGAACGATTTTTACACCAAAACAACCTTATGTAATCCGTATGCCTGAATATTCAGAAAGGAATCATTCACTGAGCGAGCTACCCACAATTAAATATGATTTTTTGTTGTTTGTTTTACATTCAGAATAATAAACAGTATAAGAACAAAAACAGAAGTAAGTCCAAAACACAGCCAGATCCAAAATGCTTAAAAAAACAAAATGGCACAGGTTATAATATAATATTATCTCCAGGGGTTAAACTTAGACGACGGGTTAATGTTTCACAATCACTGGAAGGATCTACAGCAGGGTTGGCTATCAGAGATGGAGGGCAAATCAGTTTTCAATTCATGGAGGTGAATCGATAAATGCCCATTTTCTTTTCTATGAGGATTTTATAAATAATTCCAAGAAAATGTTACTTGGATTGAGAACTGAATCGATCCCAAGTCACCCTGTGAGCCAAGCAGCTGATCACCTAAATCGGGGGGCCGAGTCCCAAACCACACACTATTCCCTTCACTGTGCACTACGTTCATACAGGGCCCTGGTCAAAACGTAGTGCACTAAATGAGGTAATAGTGTGTAGTGCACTAAATGAGGGAATAGAAGGTCAGTTTTTCTTCATGGAGTCCAGCATGCGGAGGATGTGCAGGAAGAGGTTAACGATGTCCAGGTACAGGTTAATGGAGGCCAGGACGTGCTCCTCAGGGGACAGCTGGTGCATCAGGAGGTGGGTGTCGTAGATGATGAAGCCACAGAACAACAGAGCTCCCGCACCAGCAAACAGCAGCTCCACTGTGTCGTTCTGGAAGAAGAGCTGGGGGGGAGGAGAGGAGGAGGAGGGAGAGGAGACTCAGATTAAACTGTGGATAGATGGATTGACTGATGGATAGATTAAGGATGTCTGAATGGACGGATGATAGATGGATTGACTGATGGATAGATTAAGGATGTCTGAATGGACGGATGATAGATGGATGACTGATTGACGGATAGATTAAGGATGTCTGAATGGACGGATGATAGATGGATGACTGATTGACGGATAGATTAAGGATGTCTGAATGGACGGATGATAGATGGATTGATTGACGGATAGATTAAGGATGTCTGAATGGACGGATGATAGATGGATGACTGATTGACGGATAGATTAAGGATGTCTGAATGGACGGATGAAAGATGGATGACTGATTGACGGATAGATTAAGGATGTCTGAATGGACGGATGAAAGATGGATGACTGATTGACGGATAGATTAAGGATGTCTGAATGGACGGATGAAAGATGGATGACTGACTGACAAGGCGTTAATGAGGAATGACTACTTATAAGAAAAATAATGCAGAATTAAGCGATAATGGATGTTGAAAAGAGTGGTAATGACCTACCTCTACTATAGTAACCACCTCTACCGTAGTAACCACCTCTACCGCAGTAACCGCCTCTACCGCAGTAACCGCCTCTACCACCTCTACCGTAGTACCACCTCTACCGTAGTATCCACCTCTACCGTAGTATCCACCTCTACCGTAGTATCCACCTCTACCGTAGTATCCACCTCTACCGTAGTATCCACCTCTACCGCAGTAACCACCTCTACCGTCGTAACCACCTCTACCGTCGTAACCACCTCTACCGTCGTAACCACCTCTACCGTCGTAACCACCTCTACCGTCGTAACCACCTCTACCGTCGTAACCACCTCTACCGTCGTAACCACCTCTACCGTCGTAACCACCTCTACCGCCGTAACCACCTCTACCGTCGTAACCACCTCTACCGTCGTAACCACCTCTACCGCCGTAACCACCTCTACCGTCGTAACCACCTCTACCGTCGTAACCACCTCTACCGTCGTAACCACCTCTACCGTCGTAACCACCTCTACCGTCGTAACCACCTCTACCGTCGTAACCACCTCTACCGTCGTAACCACCTCTACCGTCGTAACCACCTCTACCGCCGTAACCACCTCTACCGCCGTAACCACCTCTACCGCCGTAACCACCTCTACCGCAGTAACCACCTCTACCGCAGTAACCACCTCTACCGCCGTAACCACCTCTACCGCAGTAACCACCTCTACCGCAGTAACCACCTCTACCGCAGTAACCACCTCTACCGCAGTAACCACCTCTACCGCAGTAACCACCTCTACCGCAGTAACCACTACCTGAAGGAAAACAGAATTTTAACAGGTAACAGAAACTGTAAAAAGGACTAAACTCACCTTCATGAAACCAGCGATGATCAGGATCCACAGGCCGGAGAACAGTCTGGAACACAGTGAAGATTCAGATTCTGTTCAACCAGCAGGTACCCTAATACACTCTGGCTGTAGTTGACAACCATACAGTTGTGGGTGAAGCTTTATCAAGGAGGGGTGTTAGTGGCTCCTGTGGACGTTTTTATCAAGACAGCACTAACAAACCTGAGACCATGCTTAGTATTTACAAATAACCTCTAAAAACACATTGGTAATACATCTGTAACAGCTATAATAAATAGGTACTATATATGTAACAGCTATAATAAATAGGTAATATATCTGTAACAGCTATAATAAATAGGTAATATATCTGTAACAGTGTAGCAGCTATAATAAATAGGTAATATATCTGTAGGAGCTATAATAAATAGGTAATATATCTGTAGCAGCTATAATAAATAGGTAATATATCTGTAACAGCTATAATAAATAGGTAATATATCTGTAACAGCTATAATAAATAGGTAATATATCTGTAACAGCTATAATAAACAGGTAATATATAACAGCTGTAATAAATAGGTAATATATCTGTAACAGCTATAATAAATAGGTAATATATCTGTAACAGCTATAATAAATAGGTAATATATCTGTAACAGCTATAATAAATAGGTAATATATCTGTAACAGCTATAATAAATAGGTAATATATCTGTAACAGCTATAATAAATAGGTAATATATCTGTAGCAGTGTAACAGCTATAATAAATAGGTAATATATCTGTAACAGCTGTAATAAATAGGTAATATATCTGTAACAGCTGTAATAAATAGGTAATATATCTGTAACAGCTGTAATAAATAGGTAATATATCTGTAACAGCTGTAATAAATAGGTAATATATCTGTAACAGCTATAATAAATAGGTAATATATCTGTAACAGCTATAATAAATAGGTAATATATCTGTAACAGCTGTAATAAATAGGTAATATATCTGTAACAGCTATAATAAATAGGTAATATATCTGTAACAGCTATAATAAATAGGTAATATATCTGTAACAGTGTAGCAGCTATAATAAATAGGTAATATATCTGTAACAGCTATAATAAATAGGTAATATATCTGTAACAGCTATAATAAATAGGTAATATATCTGTAGGAGCTATAATAAATAGGTAATATATCTGTAACAGCTATAATAAATAGGTAATATATCTGTAACAGTGTAGCAGCTATAATAAATAGGTAATATATCTGTAACAGTGTAGCAGCTATAATAAATAGGTAATATATCTGTAACAGCTATAATAAATAGGTAATATATCTGTAACAGCTGTAATAAATAGGTAATATATCTGTAGCAGCTATAATAAATAGGTAATATATCTGTAACAGCTATAATAAATAGGTAATATATCTGTAGCAGCTATAATAAATAGGTAATATATCTGTAACAGCTATAATAAATAGGTAATATATCTGTAACAGCTGTAATAAATAGGTAATATATCTGTAGGAGCTATAATAAATAGGTAATATATCTGTAACAGCTATAATAAATAGGTAATATATCTGTAACAGCTATAATAAATAGGTAATATATCTGTAACAGCTATAATAAATAGGTAATATATCTGTAACAGCTATAATAAATAGGTAATATATCTGTAACAGCTATAATAAATAGGTAATATATCTGTAGGAGCTATAATAAATAGGTAATATATCTGTAACAGCTATAATAAATAGGTAATATATCTGTAACAGTGTAACAGCTATAATAAATAGGTAATATATCTGTAACAGTGTAACAGCTATAATAAATAGGTAATATATCTGTAACAGCTATAATAAATAGGTAATATATCTGTAACAGCTATAATAAATAGGTAATATATCTGTAACAGTGTAACAGCTATAATAAATAGGTAATATATCTGTAACAGTGTAACAGCTATAATAAATAGGTAATATATCTGTAACAGCTATAATAAATAGGTAATATATCTGTAACAGTGTAACAGCTATAATAAATAGGTAATATATCTGTAACAGTGTAACAGCTATAATAAATAGGTAATATATCTGTAGCAGTGTAACAGCTATAATAAATAGGTAATATATCTGTACCAGCTATAATAAATAGGTAGTATATCTGTAACAGCTATAATAAATAGGTAATATATCTGTAACAGCTATAATAAATAGGTAATATATCTGTAACAGTGTAGCAGCTATAATAAATAGGTAATATATCTGTAGCAGCTATAATAAATAGGTAATATATCTGTAGCAGCTATAATAAATAGGTAATATATCTGTAACAGCTATAATAAATAGGTAATATATCTGTAGCAGCTATAATAAATAGGTAATATATCTGTAACAGCTATAATAAATAGGTAATATATCTGTAACAGTGTAGCAGCTATAATAAATAGGTAATATATCTGTAACAGTGTAATAGCTGTAATAAATAGGTGATATATCTATAACAGCTATAATAAATAGGTAATATATCTGTAACAGCTATAATAAATAGGTCATACATCTGTAACAGCTATAATAAATAGGTAATACATCTGTAACAGCTATAATAAATAGGTAATATATCTGTAACAGTGTAACAGCTATAATAAATAGGTAATATATCTGTAACAGTGTAGCAGCTATAATAAATAGGTAATATATCTGTAACAGCTATAATAAATAGGTCATACATCTGTAACAGCTATAATAAATAGGTAATACATCTGTAACAGCTATAATAAATAGGTAATATATCTGTAACAGTGTAACAGCTATAATAAATAGGTAATATATCTGTAACAGTGTAGCAGCTATAATAAATAGGTAATATATCTGTAACAGCTATAATAAATAGGTAATATATATGTAACAGTGTAACAGCTGTAATAAATAGGTAATATATCTGTAACAGCTGTAATAAATAGGTAATATATCTGTAACAGTGTAACAGCAATAATAAATAGGTAATATATCTGTAGCAGTGTAACAGCTATAATAAATAGGTAATATATCTGTAGCAGTGTAACAGCTATAATAAATAGGTAATATATCTGTAACAGCTATAATAAATAGGTAATATATCTGTAACAGCTATAATAAATAGGTAATATATCTGTAACAGCTATAATAAATAGGTAATATATCTGTAACAGTGTAACAGCTATAATAAATAGGTAATATATCTGTAACAGCTATAATAAATAGGTAATATATCTGTAACAGCTATAATAAATAGGTAATATATCTGTAACAGCTATAATAAATAGGTAATATATCTGTAACAGTGTAACAGCTATAATAAATAGGTAATATATCTGTAACAGCTATAATAAATAGGTAATATATCTGTAACAGTGTAACAGCTATAATAAATAGGTAATATATCTGTAACAGCTATAATAAATAGGTAATATATCTGTAACAGCTATAATAAATAGGTAATATATCTGTAACAGCTATAATAAATAGGTAATATATCTGTAACAGCTATAATAAATAGGTAATATATCTGTAACAGCTATAATAAATAGGTAATATATCTGTAACAGCTATAATAAATAGGTAATATATCTGTAACAGCTATAATAAATAGGTAATATATCTGTAACAGCTATAATAAATAGGTAATATATCTGTAACAGTGTAACAGCTATAATAAATAGGTAATATATCTGTAACAGCTATAATAAATAGGTAATATATCTGTAACAGCTATAATAAATAGGTAATATATCTGTAGGAGCTATAATAAATAGGTAATATATCTGTAGGAGCTATAATAAATAGGTAATATATCTGTAGGAGCTATAATAAATAGGTAATATATCTGTAGCAGTGTAACAGCTATAATAAATAGGTAATATATCTGTAACAGCTATAATAAATAGGTAATATATCTGTAACAGCTATAATAAATAGGTAATATATCTGTAACAGCTATAATAAATAGGTAATATATCTGTAACAGCTATAATAAATAGGTAATATATCTGTAACAGTGTAACAGCTATAATAAATAGGTAATATATCTGTAACAGTGTAACAGCTATAATAAATAGGTAATATATCTGTAACAGTGTAACAGCTATAATAAATAGGTAATATATCTGTAACAGCTATAATAAATAGGTAATATATCTGTAACAGTGTAACAGCTATAATAAATAGGTAATATATCTGTAGCAGCTATAATAAATAGGTAATATATCTGTAACAGCTATAATAAATAGGTAATATATCTGTAACAGCTATAATAAATAGGTAATATATCTGTAACAGCTATAATAAATAGGTAATATATCTGTAACAGCTATAATAAATAGGTAATATATCTGTAACTGTAACAGCTATAATAAATAGGTAATATATCTGTAACAGCGTAACAGCTATAATAAATAGGTAATATATCTGTAACAGCTATAATAAATAGGTAATATATCTGTAACAGCTATAATAAATAGGTAATATATCTGTAACAGCTATAATAAATAGGTAATATATCTGTAACAGTGTAACAGCTATAATAAATAGGTAATATATCTGTAACAGCTATAATAAATAGGTAATATATCTGTAACAGCTATAATAAATAGGTAATATATCTGTAACAGCTATAATAAATAGGTAATATATCTGTAACAGCTATAATAAATAGGTAATATATCTGTAACAGCTATAATAAATAGGTAATATATCTGTAACAGTGTAACAGCTATAATAAATAGGTAATATATCTGTAACAGCTATAATAAATAGGTAATATATCTGTAACAGTGTAACAGCTATAATAAATAGGTAATATATCTGTAACAGCTATAATAAATAGGTAATATATCTGTAACAGTATAACAGCTATAATAAATAGGTAATATATCTGTAACAGTGTAACAGCTATAATAAATAGGTAATATATCTGTAACAGTGTAACAGCTATAATAAATAGGTAATATATCTGTAGCAGCTATAATAAATAGGTAATATATCTGTAACAGCTATAATAAATAGGTAATATATCTGTAACAGCTATAATAAATAGGTAATATATCTGTAACAGCTATAATAAATAGGTAATATATCTGTAACAGCTATAATAAATAGGTAATATATCTGTAACAGCTATAATAAATAGGTAATATATCTGTAACAGCTATAATAAATAGGTAATATATCTGTAACAGCTATAATAAATAGGTAATACATCTGTAACAGCTATAATAAATAGGTAATATATCTGTAACAGTGTAACAGCTATAATAAATAGGTAATATATCTGTAACAGCTATAATAAATAGGTAATATATCTGTAACAGCTATAATAAATAGGTAATATATATGTAACAGTGTAACAGCTATAATAAACAGGTAATATATCTGTAGGAGCTATAATAGGTAATAGGTAATATATCTGTAACAGCTATAATAAATAGGTAATATATCTGTAACAGTGTAACAGCTATAATAAATAGGTAATATATCTGTAACAGCTATAATAAATAGGTAATATATCTGTAACAGCTATAATAAATAGGTAATATATCTGTAGCAGCTATAATAAATAGGTAATATATCTGTAACAGCTATAATAAATAGGTAATATATCTGTAACAGCTATAATAAATAGGTAATATATCTGTAACAGCTATAATAAATAGGTAATATATCTGTAACAGTGTAACAGCTATAATAAATAGGTAATATATCTGTAGCAGCTATAATAAATAGGTAATATATCTGTAACAGCTATAATAAATAGGTAATATATCTGTAACAGCTATAATAAATAGGTAATATATCTGTAACAGCTATAATAAATAGGTAATATATCTGTAACAGCTATAATAAATAGGTAATATATCTGTAACAGCTATAATAAATAGGTAATATATCTGTAGCAGCTATAATAAATAGGTAATATATCTGTAACAGCTATAATAAATAGGTAATATATCTGTAGGAGCTATAATAAATAGGTAATATATCTGTAACAGCTATAATAAATAGGTCATATATATATCAGTGTAACAGCTATAATAAACAGGTAATATATCTGTAGCAGCTATAATAAATAGGTAATATATCTGTAACAGCTGTAATAAATAGGTAATATATATGTAACAGCTATAATAAATAGGTAATATATCTGTAACAGCTATAATAAATAGGTAATATATCTGTAACAGCTATAATAAATAGGTAATATAACTGTAACAGCTATAATAAATAGGTAATATATCTGTAACAGCTATAATAAATAGGTAATATATCTGTAACAGCAGCTATAATAAATAGGTAATATATCTGTAACAGTGTAACAGCTATAATAAATAGGTAATATATAACAGTGTAACAGCTATAATAAATAGGTAATATATCTGTAACAGCTATAATAAATAGCTATAATAAATAGGTAATACATGTAACAGCTATAATAAATAGGTAATACATCTGTAGCAGCTATAATAAATAGGTAATATATCTGTAGCAGCTATAATAAATAGGTAATATATCTGTAACAGCTATAATAAATAGGTAATACATCTGTAACAGCTATAATAAATAGGTAATATATCTGTAACAGTGTAACAGCTATAATAAATAGGTAATATATCTGTAACAGCTATAATAAACAGGTAATATATCTGTAGCAGCTATAATAAATAGGTAATATATATGTAACAGTGTAACAGCTATAATAAACAGGTAATATATCTGTAGCAGCTATAATAAATAGGTAATATATCTGTAGCAGCTATAATAAATAGGTAATATATCTGTAACAGCTATAATAAATAGGTAATATATCTGTAGCAGCTATAATAAATAGGTAATATATCTGTAACAGCTATAATAAATAGGTAATATATCTGTAACAGTGTAACAGCTATAATAAATAGGTAATATATCTGTAACAGCTATAATAAATAGGTAATATATCTGTAACAGCTATAATAAATAGGTAATATATCTGTAACAGCTATAATAAATAGGTAATATATCTGTAACAGCTATAATAAATAGGTAATATATCTGTAACAGCTATAATAAATAGGTAATATATCTGTAACAGCTATAATAAATAGGTAATATATCTGTAGCAGCTATAATAAATAGGTAATATATCTGTAGCAGCTATAATAAATAGGTAATACATCTGTAACAGCTATAATAAATAGGTAATACATCTGTAGCAGCTATAATAAATAGGTAATATATCTGTAGCAGCTATAATAAATAGGTAATATATCTGTAACAGCTATAATAAATAGGTAATATATCTGTAACAGTGTAACAGCTATAATAAATAGGTAATATATCTGTAACAGCTATAATAAATAGGTAATATATCTGTAACAGTGTAACAGCTATAATAAATAGGTAATATATCTGTAACAGCTATAATAAATAGGTAATATATCTGTAACAGTATAGCAGCTATAATAAATAGGTAATATATCTGTAGCAGCTATAATAAATAGGTAATATATCTGTAACAGCTATAATAAATAGGTAATATATCTGTAGCAGCTATAATAAATAGGTAATATATCTGTAACAGCTATAATAAATAGGTAATATATCTGTAGCAGCTATAATAAATAGGTAATATATCTGTAACAGCTATAATAAATAGGTAATATATCTGTAACAGCTATAATAAATAGGTAATATATCTGTAACAGCTATAATAAATAGGTAATATATCTGTAACAGCTATAATAAATAGGTAATATATCTGTAACAGCTATAATAAATAGGTAATATATCTGTAGCAGCTATAATAAATAGGTAATATATCAGCAGCTATAATAAATAGGTAATATATCTGTAGCAGCTATAATAAATAGGTAATATATCTGTAACAGCTATAATAAATAGGTAATATATCTGTAACAGCTATAATAAATAGGTAATATATCTGTAACAGCTATAATAAATAGGTAATATATCTGTAGCAGCTATAATAAATAGGTAATATATCTGTAGCAGCTATAATAAATAGGTAATATATCTGTAACAGCTATAATAAATAGGTAATATATCTGTAACAGCTATAATAAATAGGTAATATATCTGTAACAGCTATAATAAATAGGTAATACATCTGTAACAGCTATAATAAATAGGTAATATATCTGTAACAGCTATAATAAATAGGTAATATATCTGTAACAGTGTAACAGCTATAATAAATAGGTAATATATCTGTAGCAGCTATAATAAATAGGTAATATATCTGTAACAGCTATAATAAATAGGTAATATATATGTAACAGTGTAACAGCTATAATAAACAGGTAATATATCTGTAGGAGCTATAATAGGTAATATATCTGTAACAGCTATAATAAATAGGTAATATATCTGTAACAGTGTAACAGCTATAATAAATAGGTAATATATCTGTAACAGCTATAATAAATAGGTAATATATCTGTAACAGCGTAACAGCTATAATAAATAGGTAATATATCTGTAACAGTGTAACAGCTATAATAAATAGGTAATATATCTGTAACAGCTATAATAAATAGGTAATATATCTGTAACAGCTATAATAAATAGGTAATATATCTGTAACAGCTATAATAAATAGGTAATATATCTGTAACAGCTATAATAAATAGGTAATATATCTGTAACAGCTATAATAAATAGGTAATATATCTGTAACAGCTATAATAAATAGGTAATATATCTGTAACAGCTATAATAAATAGGTAATACATCTGTAACAGCTATAATAAATAGGTAATATATCTGTAACAGTGTAACAGCTATAATAAATAGGTAATATATCTGTAACAGCTATAATAAATAGGTAATATATCTGTAACAGCTATAATAAATAGGTAATATATATGTAACAGTGTAACAGCTATAATAAACAGGTAATATATCTGTAGGAGCTATAATAGGTAATATATCTGTAACAGCTATAATAAATAGGTAATATATCTGTAACAGTGTAACAGCTATAATAAATAGGTAATATATCTGTAACAGCTATAATAAATAGGTAATATATCTGTAACAGCTATAATAAATAGGTAATATATCTGTAACAGCTATAATAAATAGGTAATATATCTGTAACAGCTATAATAAATAGGTAATATATCTGTAACAGCTATAATAAATAGGTAATATATCTGTAACAGCTATAATAAATAGGTAATATATCTGTAACAGTGTAACAGCTATAATAAATAGGTAATATATCTGTAGCAGCTATAATAAATAGGTAATATATCTGTAACAGCTATAATAAATAGGTAATATATCTGTAACAGCTATAATAAATAGGTAATATATCTGTAACAGCTATAATAAATAGGTAATATATCTGTAACAGCTATAATAAATAGGTAATATATCTGTAACAGCTATAATAAATAGGTAATATATCTGTAACAGCTATAATAAATAGGTAATATATCTGTAACAGCTATAATAAATAGGTAATATATCTGTAACAGTGTAACAGCTATAATAAATAGGTAATATATCTGTAGCAGCTATAATAAATAGGTAATATATCTGTAACAGCTATAATAAATAGGTCATATATATGTAACAGTGTAACAGCTATAATAAACAGGTAATATATCTGTAGCAGCTATAATAAATAGGTAATATATCTGTAACAGCTATAATAAATAGGTAATATATATGTAACAGCTATAATAAATAGGTAATATATCTGTAACAGCTATAATAAATAGGTAATATAACTGTAACAGCTATAATAAATAGGTAATATAACTGTAACAGCTATAATAAATAGGTAATATATCTGTAACAGCTATAATAAATAGGTAATATATCTGTAACAGCTATAATAAATAGGTAATATATCTGTAACAGCTATAATAAATAGGTAATATAACTGTAACAGCTATAATAAATAGGTAATATAACTGTAACAGCTATAATAAATAGGTAATATATCTGTAACAGCTATAATAAATAGGTAATATATCTGTAACAGCTATAATAAATAGGTAATATATCTGTAACAGTGTAACAGCTATAATAAATAGGTAATATATCTGTAACAGTGTAACAGCTATAATAAATAGGTAATATATCTGTAACAGTGTAACAGCTATAATAAATAGGTAATATATCTGTAACAGTGTAACAGCTATAATAAATAGGTAATATATCTGTAGCAGTGTAACAGCTATAATAAATAGGTAATATATCTGTAACAGCTATAATAAATAGGTAATATATCTGTAACAGTGTAACAGCTATAATAAATAGGTAATACATCTGTAGCAGCTATAATAAATAGGTAATATATCTGTAGCAGCTATAATAAATAGGTAATATATCTGTAACAGCTATAATAAATAGGTAATACATCTGTAACAGCTATAATAAATAGGTAATATATCTGTAACAGTGTAACAGCTATAATAAATAGGTAATATATCTGTAACAGCTATAATAAACAGGTAATATATCTGTAACAGCTATAATAAATAGGTAATATATATGTAACAGTGTAACAGCTATAATAAACAGGTAATATATCTGTAGCAGCTATAATAAATAGGTAATATATCTGTAACAGCTATAATAAATAGGTAATATATGTAACAGTGTAACAGCTATAATAAATAGGTAATATATCTGTAGCAGCTATAATAAATAGGTAATATATCTGTAACAGCTATAATAAATAGGTAATATATCTGTAACAGTAACAGCTATAATAAATAGGTAATATATCTGTAACAGCTATAATAAATAGGTAATATATCTGTAACAGCTATAATAAATAGGTAATATATCTGTAACAGCTATAATAAATAGGTAATATATCTGTAACAGCTATAATAAATAGGTAATATATCTGTAACAGCTATAATAAATAGGTAATATATCTGTAACAGCTATAATAAATAGGTAATATATCTGTAGCAGCTATAATAAATAGGTAATACATCTGTAGCAGCTATAATAAATAGGTAATACATCTGTAGCAGCTATAATAAATAGGTAATATATCTGTAGCAGCTATAATAAATAGGTAATATATCTGTAACAGCTATAATAAATAGGTAATACATCTGTAACAGCTATAATAAATAGGTAATATATCTGTAACAGTGTAACAGCTATAATAAATAGGTAATATATCTGTAACAGCTATAATAAATAGGTAATATATCTGTAACAGCTATAATAAATAGGTAATATATCTGTAACAGTATAGCAGCTATAATAAATAGGTAATATATCTGTAGCAGCTATAATAAATAGGTAATATATCTGTAACAGCTATAATAAATAGGAAATATATCTGTAGCAGCTATAATAAATAGGTAATATATCTGTAACAGCTATAATAAATAGGTAATATATCTGTAAGCAGCTATAATAAATAGGTAATATATCTGTAGCAGCTATAATAAATAGGTAATATATCTGTAACAGCAGCTATAATAAATAGGTAATATATCTGTAACAGCTATAATAAATAGGTAATATATCTGTAGCAGCTATAATAAATAGGTAATATATCTGTAACAGCTATAATAAATAGGTAATATATCTGTAACAGCTATAATAAATAGGTAATATATCTGTAACAGCTATAATAAATAGGTAATATATCTGTAACAGCTATAATAAATAGGTAATATATCTGTAGCAGCTATAATAAAAGGTAATATATCTGTAACAGCTATAATAAATAGGTAATATATCTGTAACAGCTATAATAAATAGGTAATATATCTGTAACAGCTATAATAAATAGGTAATATATCTGTAACAGCTATAATAAATAGGTAATATATCTGTAGCAGCTATAATAAATAGGTAATATATCTGTAGCAGCTATAATAAATAGGTAATATATCTGTAACAGCTATAATAAATAGGTAATATATCTGTAACAGCTATAATAAATAGGTAATATATCTGTAACAGCTATAATAAATAGGTAATACATCTGTAACAGCTATAATAAATAGGTAATATATCTGTAACAGTGTAACAGCTATAATAAATAGGTAATATATCTGTAGCAGCTATAATAAATAGGTAATATATCTGTAACAGCTATAATAAATAGGTAATATATATGTAACAGTGTAACAGCTATAATAAACAGGTAATATATCTGTAGGAGCTATAATAGGTAATATATCTGTAACAGCTATAATAAATAGGTAATATATCTGTAACAGTGTAACAGCTATAATAAATAGGTAATATATCTGTAACAGCTATAATAAATAGGTAATATATCTGTAACAGCTATAATAAATAGGTAATATATCTGTAGCAGCTATAATAAATAGGTAATATATCTGTAGCAGCTATAATAAATAGGTAATATATCTGTAACAGCTATAATAAATAGGTAATATATCTGTAACAGCTATAATAAATAGGTAATATATCTGTAACAGTGTAGCAGCTATAATAAATAGGTAATATATCTGTAGGAGCTATAATAAATAGGTAATATATCTGTAGGAGCTATAATAAATAGGTAATATATCTGTAACAGCTATAATAAATAGGTAATATATCTGTAACAGCTATAATAAATAGGTAATATATCTGTAACAGCTATAATAAATAGGTAATATATCTGTAACAGCTATAATAAATAGGTAATATATCTGTAACAGCTATAATAAATAGGTAATATATCTGTAACAGCTATAATAAATAGGTAATATATCTGTAACAGTGTAACAGCTATAATAAATAGGTAATATATCTGTAGGAGCTATAATAAATAGGTAATATATCTGTAACAGCTATAATAAATAGGTCATATATATGTAACAGTGTAACAGCTATAATAAACAGGTAATATATCTGTAGCAGCTATAATAAATAGGTAATATATCTGTAACAGCTATAATAAATAGGTAATATATCTGTAACAGCTATAATAAATAGGTAATATATCTGTAACAGCTATAATAAATAGGTAATATATCTGTAACAGTGTAACAGCTATAATAAATAGGTAATATATCTGTAGGAGCTATAATAAATAGGTAATATATCTGTAACAGCTATAATAAATAGGTCATATATATGTAACAGTGTAACAGCTATAATAAACAGGTAATATATCTGTAGCAGCTATAATAAATAGGTAATATATCTGTAACAGCTGTAATAAATAGGTAATATATATGTAACAGCTATAATAAATAGGTAATATATCTGTAACAGCTATAATAAATAGGTAATATAACTGTAACAGCTATAATAAATAGGTAATATAACTGTAACAGCTATAATAAATAGGTAATATATCTGTAGCAGCTATAATAAATAGGTAATATATCTGTAACAGTGTAACAGCTATAATAAATAGGTAATATATCTGTAACAGTGTAACAGCTGTAATAAATAGGTAATATATCTGTAACAGCTATAATAAATAGGTAATATATCTGTAACAGCTATAATAAATAGGTAATATATCTGTAGCAGTGTAACAGCTATAATAAATAGGTAATATATCTGTAACAGCTATAATAAATAGGTAATACATCTGTAACAGCTATAATAAATAGGTAATATATCTGTAACAGCTATAATAAATAGGTAATATATCTGTAGCAGCTATAATAAATAGGTAATATATCTGTAACAGCTATAATAAATAGGTAATACATCTGTAACAGCTATAATAAATAGGTAATATATCTGTAACAGTGTAACAGCTATAATAAATAGGTAATATATCTGTAGCAGCTATAATAAATAGGTAATATATCTGTAGCAGCTATAATAAATAGGTAATATATATGTAACAGTGTACCAGCTATAATACATAGGTAATATATCTGTAACAGCTATAATAAATAGGTAATATATCTGTAACAGCTATAATAAATAGGTAATATATCTGTAACAGTGTAACAGCTATAATAAATAGGTAATATATCTGTAGCAGCTATAATAAATAGGTAATATATCTGTAACAGTGTAACAGCTATAATAAATAGGTAATATATCTGTAACAGCTATAATAAATAGGTAATATATCTGTAACAGCAATAATAAATAGGTAATATATCTGTAGGAGCTATAATAAATAGGTAATATATCTGTAGGAGCTATAATAAATAGGTAATATATCTGTAGGAGCTATAATAAATAGGTAATATATCTGTAACAGCTATAATAAATAGGTAATATATCTGTAACAGCTATAATAAATAGGTAATATATCTGTAGCAGCTATAATAAATAGGTAATACATCTGTAACAGCTATAATAAATAGGTAATACATCTGTAGCAGCTATAATAAATAGGTAATATATCTGTAGCAGCTATAATAAATAGGTAATATATCTGTAACAGCTATAATAAATAGGTAATACATCTGTAACAGCTATAATAAATAGGTAATATATCTGTAACAGTGTAACAGCTATAATAAATAGGTAATATATCTGTAACAGCTATAATAAATAGGTAATATATCTGTAACAGCTATAATAAATAGGTAATATATCTGTAACAGTATAGCAGCTATAATAAATAGGTAATATATCTGTAGCAGCTATAATAAATAGGTAATATATCTGTAACAGCTATAATAAATAGGAAATATATCTGTAGCAGCTATAATAAATAGGTAATATATCTGTAGCAGCTATAATAAATAGGTAATATATCTGTAACAGCTATAATAAATAGGTAATATATCTGTAGCAGCTATAATAAATAGGTAATATATCTGTAACAGCTATAATAAATAGGTAATATATCTGTAACAGCTATAATAAATAGGTAATATATCTGTAACAGCTGTAATAAATAGGTAATATATCTGTAGCAGCTATAATAAATAGGTAATATATCTGTAACAGCTATAATAAACAGGTAATATATCTGTAGCAGCTATAATAAATAGGTAATATATCTGTAACAGCTATAATAAATAGGTAATATATCTGTAGCAGCTATAATAAATAGGTAATATATCTGTAACAGCTATAATAAATAGGTAATATATCTGTAACAGCTATAATAAATAGGTAATATATCTGTAACAGCTATAATAAACAGGTAATATATCTGTAACAGCTATAATAAATAGGTAATATATCTGTAACAGCTATAATAAATAGGTAATATATCTGTAGCAGCTATAATAAATAGGTAATATATCTGTAACAGCTATAATAAATAGGTAATATATCTGTAACAGCTATAATAAATAGGTAATATATCTGTAACAGCTGTAATAAATAGGTAATATATCTGTAACAGTGTAACAGCTGTAATAAATAGGTAATATATCTGTAACAGCTATAATAAATAGGTAATATATCTGTAACAGCTATAATAAATAGGTAATATATCTGTAGCAGTGTAACAGCTATAATAAATAGGTAATATATCTGTAACAGCTATAATAAATAGGTAATATATCTGTAACAGCTATAATAAATAGGTAATATATCTGTAACAGCTATAATAAATAGGTAATATATCTGTAACAGCTATAATAAATAGGTAATATATCTGTAGCAGTGTAACAGCTATAATAAATAGGTAATATATCTGTAGCAGTGTAACAGCTATAATAAATAGGTAATATATCTGTAACAGCTATAATAAATAGGTAATATATCTGTAACAGCTATAATAAATAGGTAATATATCTGTAACAGCTATAATAAATAGGTAATATATCTGTAACAGCTATAATAAATAGGTAATATATCTGTAACAGCTATAATAAATAGGTAATATATCTGTAACAGCTATAATAAATAGGTAATATATCTGTAACAGCTATAATAAATAGGTAATATATCTGTAACAGCTATAATAAATAGGTAATATATCTGTAACAGCTATAATAAATAGGTAATATATCTGTAACAGCTATAATAAATAGGTAATATATCTGTAACAGTGTAACAGCTATAATAAATAGGTAATATATCTGTAGCAGTGTAACAGCTATAATAAATAGGTAATATATCTGTAACAGCTATAATAAATAGGTAATATATCTGTAACAGCTATAATAAATAGGTAATATATCTGTAGCAGTGTAACAGCTATAATAAATAGGTAATATATCTGTAACAGCTATAATAAATAGGTAATATATCTGTAACAGCTATAATAAATAGGTAATATATCTGTAACAGCTATAATAAATAGGTAATATATCTGTAACAGCTATAATAAATAGGTAATATATCTGTAACAGTGTAACAGCTATAATAAATAGGTAATATATCTGTAACAGCTATAATAAATAGGTAATATATCTGTAACAGCTATAATAAATAGGTAATATATCTGTAACAGCTATAATAAATAGGTAATATATCTGTAGCAGCTATAATAAATAGGTAATATATCTGTAACAGCTATAATAAATAGGTAATATATCTGTAACAGCTATAATAAATAGGTAATATATCTGTAACAGCTATAATAAATAGGTAATATATCTGTAGCAGCTATAATAAATAGGTAATATATCTGTAACAGCTATAATAAATAGGTAATATATCTGTAGCAGCTATAATAAATAGGTAATATATCTGTAGCAGCTATAATAAATAGGTAATATATCTGTAACAGCTATAATAAATAGGTAATATATCTGTAACAGCTATAATAAATAGGTAATATATCTGTAACAGCTATAATAAATAGGTAATATATCTGTAACAGCTATAATAAATAGGTAATATATCTGTAACAGCTATAATAAAAGGTAATATATCTGTAACAGCTATAATAAATAGGTAATATATCTGTAACAGCTATAATAAATAGGTAATATATCTGTAACAGTGTAACAGCTATAATAAATAGGTAATATATCTGTAACAGCTATAATAAATAGGTAATATATCTGTAGCAGCTATAATAAATAGGTAATATATCTGTAACAGCTATAATAAATAGGTAATATATCTGTAACAGCTATAATAAATAGGTAATATATCTGTAACAGCTATAATAAATAGGTAATATATCTGTAACAGCTATAACAAATAGGTAATATATCTGTAGCAGCTATAATAAATAGGTAATATATCTGTAGGAGCTATAATAAATAGGTAATATATCTGTAACAGCTATAATAAATAGGTAATATATCTGTAGCAGCTATAATAAATAGGTAATATATCTGTAACAGCTATAATAAATAGGTAATATATCTGTAACAGCTATAATAAATAGGTAATATATCTGTAACAGCTGTAATAAATAGGTAATATATCTGTAACAGCTATAATAAATAGGTAATATATCTGTAGCAGCTATAATAAATAGGTAATATATCTGTAACAGCTATAATAAATAGGTAATATATCTGTAACAGCTATAATAAATAGGTAATATATCTGTAGCAGTGAGCAGCTAACAGGTAGGTTTGCATCCAAAATGGAGCCCTGACCCTATTCCCTACATAGTGCACTACTGTTGAAAAAGAGGGTGCTATTTTCAGACACAGCCAGGTGTATGAGAGGAGTTTAAGGCCTCTTACCCAGCTCCCAGTTTACTGAAGTCTCTCTTAGACTGGAAGGTGTAGGCAGTCAGCCCAAGGAACACAGCTGCTGTGAGGAAGAAGGCCTGGAGCACGATGGAATACTCATAGAAGGTCACTACAGAGACAACAACACAAACACATGCCTGGTTCACAATGTATAGGAGGGAACAAACAACGAGGACTGCGTCTGAAATTGAAACTTATTTCCTATAAAGGGCACTAATTAGTGCACCCTATTCCCTATAAAGGGCACTAATTAGTGCACTCTATTCCCTACAAAGGGCACTAATTAGTGCACTCTATTCCCTACAAAGGGCACTAATTAGTGCACTCTATTCCCTACAAAGGGCACTAATTAGTGCACTCTATTCCCTACAAAGGGCACTAATTGCGAGCTCACAGAACAGGGCTCCGGGCAGCCGAGCGGAAATGGAGGAAAACTCGCCTCCCTGCGGACCTGGCATCCTTTCACTCCCTCCTCTCTACATTTTCCTCCTCTGTCTCTGCTGCTAAAGCCACTTTCTACCATTCTAAATTCCAAGCATCTGCCTCTAACCCTAGGAAGCTCTTTGCCACCTTCTCCTCCCTCCTGAATCCTCCCCCCTCCTCCCTCTCTGCAGATGACTTCGTCAACCATTTTGAAAAGAAGGTCGATGACATCCGATCCTCGTTTGCTAAGTCAAACGACACCGCTGGTTCTGCTCACACTGCCCTACCCTATGCTCTGACCTCTTTCTCCCTCTCTCTCCAGATGAAATCTCGCGTCTTGTGACGGCCGGCCGCCCAACAACCTGCCCGCTTGACCCTATCCCCTCCTCTCTTCTCCAGACCATTTCCGGAGACCTTCTCCCTTACCTCACCTCGCTCATCAACTCATCCCTGACCGCTGGCTACGTCCCTCCCGTCTTCAAGAGAGCGAGAGTTGCACCCCTTCTGAAAAAACCTACACTCGATCCCTCCGATGTCAACAACTACAGACCAGTATCCCTTCTCTCTTTTCTCTCCAAAACTCTTGAGCGTGCCGTCCTTGGCCAGCTCTACCGCTATCTCTCTCAGAATGACCTTCTTGATCCAAATCAGTCAGGTTTCAAGACTAGTCATTCAACTGAGACTGCTCTTCTCTGTATCACGGAGGCGCTCCGCACTGCTAAAGCTAACTCTCTCTCCTCTGCTCTCATCCTTCTAGACCTATCGGCTGCCTTCGATACTGTGAACCACCAGATCCTCCTCTCCACCCTCTCCGAGTTGGGCATCTCCGGCGCGGCCCACGCTTAGTTGCGTCCTACCTGACAGGTCGCTCCTACCAGGTGGCGTGGCGAGAATCTGTCTCCTCACCACGCGCTCTCACCACTGGTGTCCCCCAGGGCTCTGTTCTAGGCCCTCTCTTATTCTCGCTATACACCAAGTCACTTGGCTCTGTCATAACCTCACATGGTCTCTCCTATCATTGCTATGCAGACGACACACAATTAATCTTCTCCTTTCCCCCTTCTGATGACCAGGTGGCGAATCGCATCTCTGCATGTCTGGCAGACATATCAGTGTGGATGACGGATCACCACCTCAAGCTGAACCTCAGCAAGACGGAGCTCCTCTTCCTCCCGGGAAGGACTGCCCGTTCCATGATCTCGCCATCACGGTTGACAACTCCATTGTGTCCTCCTCCCAGAGCGCTAAGAACCTTGGCGTGATCCTGGACAACACCCTGACGTTCTCAACTAACATCAAGGCGGTGTCCCGTTCCTGTAGGTTCATGCTCTACAACATCCGCAGAGTACGACCCTGCCTCACACAGGAAGCGGCGCAGGTCCTAATCCAGGCACTTGTCATCTCCCGTCTTGACTACTGCAACTCGCTGTTGGCTGGGCTCCCTGCCTGTGCCATTAAACCCCTACAACTCATCCAGAACGCCGCAGCCCGTCTGGTGTTCAACCTTCCCAAGTTCTCTCACGTCACCCCGCTCCTCCGCTCTCTCCACTGGCTTCCAGTTGAAGCTCGCATCCGCTACAAGACCATGGTGCTCGCCACGGAGCTGTGAGGGGAACGGCACCTCAGTACCTCCAGGCCCTGATCAGGCCCTACACCCAAACAAGGGCACTGCGTTCATCCACCTCTGGCCTGCTCGCCTCCCTACCACTGAGGAAGTACAGTTCCCGCTCAGCCCAGTCAAAACTGTTCGCTGCTCTGGCCCCCAATGGTGGAACAAACTCCCTCACGATGCCAGGACAGCGGAGTCAATCACCACCTTCCGGAGACACCTGAAACCCCACCTCTTCAAGGAATACCTAGGATAGGGTAAGTAAGGGTAAGTAATCCTTCTCACCCCCCTGCTCCCCCAACAAGATTTAGATGCAAGTGGCTGTTCCACTGGTTGTCATAGGTGTTTGCACCAATTTGTAAGTCGCTCTGGATAAGAGCGTCTGCTAAATGACTTAAATGTAATGTAAATGTAATTAGTGCACCATATTCCCTATAAAGGGCACTAATTAGTGCACCCTATTCCCTACAAAGGGCACTAATTAGTGCACCCTATTCCCTACAAAGGGCACTAATTAGTGCACCTTATTCCCTATATAGTGAATAGGATGCCATGTCAGATGCAGGCAGGGAGTGAAGCCTGTGGTGTTGCTATGGAAACACAGTGGGGGGGGTCAATATTTCCTGAGGGGAATAATAAACTATGAATAATCATATTACTAATGAGGTCACAGGTGTCTCACAGTAGATTAACCAATTGACTATTTATTGAGACATGAATATAATTTATAATTTATATAGAAGCGGTGGATATTTTGAACTAAAAAGAAAAGAAAACTTCTCAAAAGATGAATCAACATCTGGCAAAGGCAGAACTCACCTGCGGTAGCAACAGAGACCGACTCCAGCAGAGTCTGAAAGAGAGAAAGAAAACAATGTTCGCTGAAACAAACTCATTATATAGTGCACTACTTTTAACCAGGGCCACTATTCCCTACATAGTGCACTACTTTTAACCAGGGCCACTATTCCCTATATAGTGCACTACTTTTAACCAGGGCCACTATTCCCTATATAGTGCACTACTTTTAACCAGGGCCACTATTCCCTATATAGTGCACTACTTTTAACCAGGGCCACTATTCCCTATATAGTGCACTACTTTTAACCAGGGCCACTATTCCCTATATAGTGCACTACTTTTAACCAGGGCCACTATTCCCTATATAGTGCACTACTTTTAACCAGGGCCACTATTCCCTATATAGTGCACTACTTTTAACCAGGGCCACTATTCCCTATATAGTGCACTACTTTTAACCAGGGCCACTATTCCCTATATAGTGCACTACTTTTAACCAGGGCCACTATTCCCTATATAGTGCACTACTTTTAACCAGGGCCACTATTCCCTATATAGTGCACTACTTTTAACCAGGGCCACTATTCCCTATATAGTGCACTACTTTTAACCAGGGCCACTATTCCCTATATAGTGCACTACTTTTAACCAGGGCCACTATTCCCTATATAGTGCACTACTTTTAACCAGGGCCCTATTCCCTATATAGTGCACTACTTTTAACCAGGGCCCTATTCCCTATATAGTACACTACTTTTAACCAGGGCCCTATTCCCTATATAGTACACTACTTTTAACCAGGGCCCTATTCCCTATATAGTACACTACTTTTAACCAGGGCCCTATTCCCTATATAGTGCACTACTTTTAACCAGGGACACTATTCCCTATATAGTGCACTACTTTTAACCAGGGCCACTATTCCCTATATTGTGCACTACTTTTAACCAGGGCCACTATTCCCTATATAGTGCACTCCTTTAAACCAGAGCCACTATTCCCTATATAGTGCACTCCTTTAAACCAGAGCCACTATTCCCTATATAGTGCACTACTTTTAACCAGGGCCACTATTCCCTATATAGTGCACTACTTTTAACCAGGGCCACTATTCCCTATATAGTGCACTACTTTCAACCAGAACCCTATGGGCCCTGGTCAAAAGTAGTGTACTATGTAGGGAATAGGGTGCCATTTGGGATACAATCTGTGCAAACCAGAACTTACGAATGTGGCAAGCAGGTACAGGTTAATGGGATGTTGATGTCTGTAGAAGGCCAGGGCAATGATCAACACCAGGGAGCCAATGGCTGACACCAACACAACCGCTGGACTGGAGGGGGTACAGAACCAATGAGAGAGTCAGAACCAAGCCAAGCCAACCAGACAGCACATCTGGTTGGACTCCTGTCCCTTGCATACTCCATTAAAAGCAGTGTGTTGGACAGAGTATACTATTGCACATCTGGTTGGACTCCTGTCCCTTGCATACTCCATTAAAAGCAGTGTGTTGGACAGATTATACTATTGCACATCTGGTTGGACTCCTGTCCCTTGCATACTCCATTAAAAGCAGTGTGTTGGACAGATTATACTATTGCACATCTGGTTGGACTCTTGTCCCTTGCATACTCCATTGAAAGTCCCATGAGGAGTTGACAACATGACAGAAACAGACTGACACCCAGGCTGGAGAGATTAGAATAATAGGCATTTGATGTCATCGGGTAGCCAAAATACAAGTCTCCTTACAGTATATACATACATGCACAATGCTGGTGTAAAGGGCTATTTGGGGGGTGGAGGATTGGATATCATACCAATATCATTACCCAGGTAATAATTTGTGTTATGTTCCAACAGGAATCTGATCTAAAAACTTTGTAAAGTACAAGGATGCCAAACAAACAGCGCATACAAAGTATCATGATCAATTCACCTGGCTAACTAGCTGCCGAATAGGCATCAACTCACCACGCAGCTTATTCTTAATGTTTGTCCGTAGGCTACCAGAGAGAGGACAGATATTTTTTCGGAATAAACGTGGCGAGTGAAAAACTTAAATGAAATAGCCCACCCTCTCTACCCGGTATCTTATTCTACCGCTATACAACTGTCTATGCGTTGTTTGTTGGCAACCATGTTATTTACGAAGGTATTTTTTGGAATAGATTCCTGTTGGAACGTTCCACAAATTAAACCCACCCTCATTACCCTTCTACCACAGTGTTTCCCAGATACGCCCATTGAATTACGCAGGCCTACTAATAGTTCACAATTTATGCAGGCCTACTAATAGTTCACCATTTACCTTGAATGGACAAAGTCCTTGATGGTGTCACAGTACATGAAGAGAGCAGAGGTAGCCGTGGTCAGGATGATCTGAAGAGACAGGATGGTGTATACCTTGCGCAGGAAATCTTTTCCGGGGAGAGAGAATAAATAGATAAGACAGCGAAGTAGGCTTATTGAAAAATCATGATTTATTTAGTTACATTCTATAGCACCAGATGTATTTGATTCGGTCATTTAGTTAGTTGCCACCACGATAAATGTCACGTAGTTTATTTCATTTGGCAAGGCATGATCTAGACATATTGAAAAGATTGCTAGTTAGCAACCATCATCAGCTAGGCTAGCTAGGTAAATAGACTACAACGGGTCTTCTCTTACCCATCCGGATTTGCACACTCGCTGTCGCAACATTTGTTCCATAGTTGAAATCATCTTCAATTGAAGACCTGGGGTATTTTTCAGGTGTAGTCATCTTGATCCAGCTTTAATTCAGACTAAAATACTGTCTTGATGTTTTCTGTTTTGGGGCCGTTGCACAGCTGTTCCGGTTGACGTGCGTCAGTTCGTCACTCCACTTCCGGCTTGGTTCGTCATGTGACATGGCTCGTGATTTCTGTGAAACCTGCAATAGCGCAACACACCACTAACTGTTGATAAAGGGTCTTTTTTTCAGGGAACTATTAAAGCGGTTGAGTAGACAATGCTCAACTTTATGCTAAAACTCAAAACAAAAAAAAACATATTTAAAAGAGGTATGTGTATTGTGGTCTAAGGTGGTCTATGCCGCACGTCTACGGTGTCGGCCTGGGTTCAAATGCTGCCTGATATAAACTATCTTTCCACACGGTCATCCTCCCTCTGTTCAATAAAATCTGAAAATAGCATATAAATAAACATATTTTTAAAGAGATACATGCATTGTAATATTGTATTATGGTTACACAACACAAGTAATGTTGTGTAACCATTCTAGCAACTTTTCACTCTACTCATACTCATATATTTGTGGTCCCGAGTGGCGCAGCAGTCTTAATGCACTGCATCTCAGTGCAAGAGGCGTCACTACAGTCCCTGGTTCGATTCGAGGCTGTATCACATCCCATAGGGCTGCGCACAATTGACCCAGCGTCGTCCGGGGTAGGCCATCATTGTAAATAAGAATTTGTTCTTAACTGACTTGCCTAGTTAAATAAAAGTTAAATAAATACAAATACAATTAGATCAATGGAGACACAAAATATTGAAAAGGCCAAACAACTATTCTATTCTATTTTTTTTCTCAAAATGGATGCCTAGGTGAAATGACATTATGAAATCAAATTTCAAATCAAATGTATTTATAAAGCCCTTCTTACATCAGCTGATATCTTAAAGTACTGTACAGAAACCCAGCCTAAACCCCCAAACAGCAAGCAATGCAGGTGTAGAAGTACGGTGGCTAAAAACTCCAGAGAAAGGCCAAAACCTAGGAAGAAACCTAGAGAGGAACCAGGCTATGAGGGGTGGCCAGTCCTCTTCTGGCTGTGCCGGGTGGAGATTATAACAGAACATGGCCAAGATGTTAAAATGTTCATAAATGACCAGCATGGTCAAATAATAATATCTCACGACATACATCGAAATTGCTATTATGGTAACTCACCTGGATTTCAGGTTATTTCCAGACTATAGTCCTCCCTAATAAACTGTTTAACCTGTGCGGCTTTCTTTAGCCTAACAACAGAAATCTACCATTTTTGATTGGCTTTTAAAAACAGAGAGGAGGCGGTCCTGGAGAGCATTTATATGACTGTCTATTTCTATTACTTTCAGTTAGGTTATTTCCACAGCCAGGTACAGGCAGACGGATCTTTCCATTCTCTATTTTATTTGAGGACGAATAATTCCGAATTACACCAAATATGAAGTCTATTCTGTCAATCGTTGTACTTGGCCTCATTTACAGCGCTGTGGAGGCCAAAGAATGTAAGTATCTTGTTTTATAAAATCAACGCAACGTTTGGAAATGCACGTCTTTATCGAGTTCTTACCATCAGTTTGTTTGTACGCTGTTTATATTTTAGTTTTACGTTTTTTTACTAGGATATTTAAATACCAAACGTATAACTTTTCTGTAGCTTTTTTTTGGTTTGTTTATTAAATACTGTTTCTTGTAAACCCTGCATTGTCATGTCATGTGGGAGGAAGGACACCACAACTTCGAGCCCTAGCTAAATAATTTGCATGAACCTTTTGCCATTTTTGCAATTTTTCCTCAACTATTCGCTGGCATACCTGTACATTTTTGTGAGAAGTGTGATGTTACATAATGTAAAGTTCATGTAATGTAAACCAAATGTAACGTTTTTAACCTGATCAAAAATATAACGTTAAGTGATTGTTTCAGTGGATAGGTTATATTATAGCCTACCTGGTATAGGGCGACATTGACATGACGCCACATGTTGTTATGACTGGTAATCCCCTCCAGATTTTACTTTCACTTTTAATGAAATGGCTGCTGTCTTTAGCGGACAGTTTTGCCTCGAGCCATAATACATGTCTGATAACTCACAGACCTTTGTCCCTAAGTGTACTTTACTTTTAAATAACTTTGTTAAAATATATAGCCTATGTAACGGATGTGAGGCCGCGGCTTTTGTGGAGCGATGGGTAACGATGCTTCGTGGTTGACTGTTGTTGATGTGTGCAGAGGGTCCCTGGTTCGCGCCCGGGTATGGGCGAGGGGACGGTCTGAAGTTATACTGTTACACCTACCTGTGTGAAATGTAAAGGAATATATTTATGTATTCCGATACCTACAAATGGAATAATAAAACTTTTAAAACGAATGAAAACCTATGAATCTCCCTATGGCGTTTCTTTTCGCATTTCTACCAGCTCACCCCAAGGTGCAGGTGTACAGCCGTAACCCTGGCAACTTTGGCGATAAGAACACCCTGATCTGTCACGTGAGTGGCTTCCACCCCCCTGACATCAGCATCCAGCTCCTGAAGAACGGCGTGGAGATCCCCGACGCCAAGCAGACAGACCTGGCCTTCGAACAGGGATGGCAGTTCCACCTCACCAAGAGTGTTGGATTCACACCAGCCAGCGGAGAGGAGTACACCTGTAGAGTCCGTCACCTGAAGAATCTGAAGACCTACACCTGGGGTGAGTTACTAGTGTAGTTAGAGGAGTACACCTGGGGTGAGTTACTAGTGTAGTTAGAGGAGTACACCTGGGGTGAGTTACTAGTGTAGACCTACACCCAGGTGAAGACCTACACCTGGGGTGAGTTACTAGTGTAGTTAGAGGAGTACACCTGGGGTGAGTTACTAGTGTAGTTAGAGGAGTACACCTGGGGTGAGTTACTAGTGTAGTAGTATAGTTAGAGGAGTACACCTGGGGTGAGTTACTAGTGTAGTTACAAGTGTAGAGGAGTACACCTGGGGTGAGAGTAGTTAGAGGAGTACACCTGCAGAATCCGCCACCTGAAGTATATGAAGACCTACACCTGGGGTGAGTTACTAGTGTAGTTAGAGGAGTACACCTGGGGTGAGTTACTAGTGTAGTTAGAGGAGTACACCTGGGGTGAGTTACTAGTGTAGTCAGAGGACTACACCTGGGGTGAGTTACTAGTGTAGTTAGAGGAGTACACCTGGGTTGAGTTACTAGTGTAGTTAGAGGAGTACACCTGGGGTGAGTTACTAGTGTAGTACACCTGGGGTGAGTTACTAGTATAGTTAGAGGAGTACACCTGAGTTACTAGTGTAGTTAAGGAGTACACCTGTGGTACACCTGTGAGTTACTAGTGTAAGGAGTACACCTGGGGTGAGTTACTAGTGTAGTTAGAGGAGTACACCTGGGGTGAGTTACTAGTGTAGTTAGAGGAGTACACCTGGGGTGAGTTACTAGTGTAGTTAGAGGAGTACACCTGGGGTGAGTTACTAGTGTAGTTAGAGGAGTACACCTGGGGTGAGTTACTAGTGTAGTGTAGTTAGAGGAGTACACCTGGGGTGAGTTACTAGTGTAGTTAGTAGTTAGAGGAGTACACCTGGGGTGAGTTACTAGTGTAGTTAGAGGAGTACACCTGGGGTGAGTTACTAGTGTAGTTAGTAGTTAGATGAGTACACCTGGGGTGAGTTACTAATGTAGTTAGTAGTTAGAGGAGTACACCTGGCTGGCCTATCCTCTCACATCTCTACAAGTGTCTAGGGAGGAAGTACATGGCTTTTTTTCTGGACAGGGCCCTGGAGAGCTAGGTTCATTATGTGGTCATTGATTTAGATACCAGTTGATGAGCCATTAGTTACAGTAAGAGACTGATTTAATGTAGACATGTAGTTTGTGGAAGTCTGTAAAACAATAACAATGCTGTCTCTGTTGTTGTTGTGTTCTCCAGAGGCAGATATGTAAGGATCTGGAGCAGGACATAATGGTAGGTATTCAGATTCATTTATTTAGATTTATTTGTTGAACCTGTATCTAATTACATGAACTGTAGCTAACTAGATTAAATCAGAAATAAAACTCGTATCTTTACCCTTCTTTCTTAACAGGCGGACCTTCCATCTGTGGTTGTCCAATCCGTGCCAGCCTTGAACTAGAGCTGAGATGACAAACTTGGGTTTTTGTTTTCGTTTTCTGGTAACACTTTGTGCGACGGTGCCAGTTTCAAGGGTTTTGAATTGACAATCATTACTAAAACACTTACACACAAAATTGTTAAGATTTTTTTTTTTTTGGGGGGGCAAGATATTTTTAATTGACAAATGGCACAGCTTCTGATGAACATTCTCAATCAAAGTCACTTCTTTCAAAAAAATAAAGGCTTTTATCAGGTATTTTATTTTTAGATTTAAAAAACAAAAACTTTAATTTCCTTGAAATTGGTACCATTAGATTTGAACACTTTTTCTCATAATAGAAATAAATAAACAAACTCCATAACTTGCACTATTTGACTGTGGTTTTAGCTATAAGCAACAGTGTGTAATGTAAAGAATGATATTTGATCCGCATTTTATTTTTTAAAGCCCAAATTATTTCAGAGGAAGCCCATGTGATATGCATTTGTGTGACCTGTAAATGTCAACAACGTTCATTTTGGTTTGAAGTCATTTATCAATATAACATCTCATCTTCTGTCTATCCTTCAACATTCATGACCAATTATCAACAGTAAAACAAAATGGGGTCTTTTTACAGGCACATTTTGCCAAGTAGAGAACTGTATTTTCATTACTTTAAAAAATAAAAAGATATGTTCTGTCTTTCAGTGTATTATACAACACTTTTCTGTTCAGTTTGATTAAATAAATAAATTATAAACTATTGACATTGGACAACTATTTGACTAAATATTTTTTAAGTTAAAGAAATACAAAATCATTGTGACCAAAAAATTGCACTTTTTATGATATTTCTTGATTAAATGTCTTATAACTGTAAGAACTTGTTGTGATCGACTCAGTCATGTTCAAAAGTCCGTTTTGATAAGTTATATTAATCATTCAATCGGTAATGTGCTTGTAATAAGCTACTCACATTGCCACGGCAGGTAGGCAATGTGTGCAGAGCTGTAGTCTACAGCATTATAATGGGTGATGATACCATGTTGACATTTCAGATCATGCTGTAACAGTTTTCTTCTGGTGAAGGAGAGGAGGACCAAAATGCAGTGTGGTTATAATTCATGGTTCTTTAATAATGAAACCATACATGAAACTACAAAAACCGTGAAAACCCAAAACAGTCCCGTGTGGGACAAACACTGACACAGGAGACAACCACCCACAAAACCCAACACAAACCAGGCTACCTAAATATGGTTCCCAATCAGAGACAATGACTAACACCTGCCTCTGATTGAGAACCATATCAGGCCAAACATAGAAATAGACAAACTAGACATATAACAGAATGCCCACTCAGATCACACCCATACCAAACAAAACATAGAAACATACAAAGCAAACTATGGTCAGGGTGTGACACCTACACTATACTTTATTACCATACTTTGTCTCAATGCAATGCATGTCCAGCATTGTAACTGGTAAAGGGAAGATTGCGTCAACTTTGTAACAGACTGCCATGGCTAGAAGGGATACAGCTTTTGTCAACTTTGTAACAGACTGCCATGGCTAGAAGGGATACAGCTTTTGTCAAATTCATGTTTTTTTTTCTTTCGCGTTTCAGCAAACCCTTTTCCAAACCTTATCCAAATTCTCATAACCTGCTATGAAAAGTAAATTCTCACGTTCATTTCACAAAAGCTGATTCTCTTCTAACCCTGTAACCTTTTGGGTCTAAATTTAAGGTTAGGCACAAAGTTAATAGCAACTGTGGTTACGGTTGGGTTTAAAATCAAAGAAATGGGTGGGGTTTAGCCATAATTATGACGTTGTGGCTGTATTAACTAGCGACGACCCTGGATCAACCTAGAGAAACATCGAGAGGTGAAGCCTGCATAGCAACTGTGATGTACGATTTTCAATTGGCGCATTAATCGAAGTGGGTGCGGCTTCACTACATATCACAAAGAATATATATTTTGCTTGCTTCAGACACCGGCTGGAAAGTCTGTTTTGTTTGTCGCAGTTTTATATTTTTTTCAGCCTTGGAAAGAAATCATGAAAACTTGTTTTGTCCGTGATCGCTTTCTGCGTCTTCCTGGGGTTCATAAACGCAAAATGTAAGAGGTTAAGAGTTATCACTTTGTCATAATTATTGAAGGGATTGTCTTTGTCACCCATGACCTTCGTGAAAACAGTTAGATATTTCCTTAACATTGTTTTAAGGAAACAATAAACAAAGTATTAGGCAGCTATTATTACTTGATACAATATTGAATGTGATGTTTACTATTAGTGCCCATATACGCATGTAAGTAGCTCACTGAGCTCGAGCTGTTTTGCAAGGAGGAATGGGAAAAATTTCAGTCTCTCGATGTGCAAAACTGATAGAGACATACCCCAAGCGACTTACAGCTGTAATCGCAGCAAAAGGTGGCGCTACAAAGTATTAATTTAAGGGGGCTGAATAATTTTGCACACCCAATTTTTCAGTTTTTGATTTGTTAAAACAGTTTGAAATATCCAATAAATGTCGTTCCACTTCATGATTGTGTCCCACTTGTTGTTGATTCTTCACAAAAAAATACAGTTTTATATCTTTATGTTTGAAGCCTGAAATGTGGCAAAAGGTCGCAAAGTTCAAGGGGGCCGAATACTTTCGCAAGGCACTGTATATGCATTGAATAACATTCTTAAATAGCAAAAAAAAAGTCTAAAAATAAATCGTAAGGTTTTTGAAGTGTTTGTTTTATACCTATATATCATTTAACCCCTTATTTTTGTAGGCACAAAACTACCTCCATACTTCCATTCGTTTGTATGTGTTGAAGAGTCATGACACCTATGGGGGGGGGAGGGGTAATAGGTGCAAAACGTGTTTGTGAGAGTCTCCCCTTTCCATAGAGGGGTCATAATAGTTTACAGAGGTAAATACAGTCTCAAGTTGGATATTCAACAGATATTCGCGCTTTCAAACCTCAATAACTTTCAAACCACTTGAGCCACAGACTCCAAATAAGTGTCATGATGTTGGAGAAAATTGCAGCACAACATTGCACAGTTCTTATTTTCACGATTTTGACATGAATTCGCTTTCCAAAGCTAATAAACATGTGGAAATGTGAGCAAAATGTTGTAGTCCTAGTTAGTTAGGGAGCGTAAACAAAGTACAAACTTTTTTTTACATTTGAATTTCAATATCTCCTTGGTCATGTGACCTAATGATTTCAAACAAGGTTCAGAATGTCCACCGACTACTCTTCTATATCGAACACCCTTTAGTTTGTCCATTTTCATGGCACATGATTTTACATGAATTTTTCAAACTTTCAAATGTCAATAGCTCCTTGGTCATGTGACCCAACTGATTTCAAGCAAGGTGCAGAATGTCCACTGACTACCCTTCTATATTGCACACTCTTGTTTGTGTACTCTATAATCACACAGTGCAACGTACATTTTTCATAGTTTTAAATTGCAATAACTCCTTGGTCCCTAAGAAGCATGCAGTAGATATACACCCATATTGCATAACCTCTGGTCATGTCTCTTCTATATTGTTGTACATTATTATTATTTTGACAATTAGGGGGTTCAGTCCAGTGTTGGGTTTACCCTTTTCTTTATTATTTATCTATAGTAATTGGTTGTTTTTAAGTACTTATATTCTATAGTAATTGGTTGTTTTTAAGTACTTATATTCTATAGTAATTGGTTGTTTTTAAGTACTTATATTCTATAGTAATTGGTTGTTTTTAAGTACTTATATTCTATAGTAATTGGTTGTTTTTAAGTACTTATATTCTATAGTAATTGGTTGTTTTTAAGTACTTATATTCTATAGTAATTGGTTGTTTTTAAGTACTTATATTCTATAGTAATTGGTTGTTTTTAAGTACTTATATTCTATAGTAATTGGTTGTTTTTAAGTACTTATATTCTATAGTAATTGGTTGTTTTTAAGTACTTATATTCTATAGTAATTGGTTGTTTTTAAGTACTTATATTCTATAGTAATTGGTTGTTTTTAAGTACTTATATTCTATAGTAATTGGTTGTTTTTAAGTACTTATATTCTATAGTAATTGGTGGTTTTTAAGTACTTTTATTCTATAGTAATTGGTTGTTTTTAAGTACTTATTTTCTATAGTAATTGGTTGTTTTTAAGTACTTATATTCTATAGTAATTTGTAGTTTTTAAGTACTTATTTTCCCTCTTTTTTATTTTTCCACAGTATTTAACAACAGTACACGATAGGAGAGAGACAGATAATATCTCCTTTCATCGTTAATATCAACCATAAAGGAAAAGGGCAAAGTACAAGAGGCATGTTATTAATTGTCCAAAGCAGGGATGGAGAGTGAGCTAGTGAGGTAGACTGGTCAATATATATACTGGACAGGGATGGAGAGTGAGCTGGTGAGGTAGACTGGACAGGGATGGAGAGTGAGCTGGTGAGGTAGACTGGACAGGGATGGAGAGTGAGCTAGTGAGGTAGACTGGTCAATATATATACTGGACAGGGATGGAGAGTGAGCTGGTGAGGTAGACTGGTCAATATATATACTGGACAGGGATGGAGAGTGAGCTGGTGAGGTAGACTGGTCAATATATATACTGGACAGGGATGGAGAGATGAGCTGGTGAGGTAGACTGGACAGGGATGGAGAGTGAGCTGGTGAGGTAGACTGGACAGGGATGGAGAGTGAGCTGGTGAGGTAGACTGGACAGGGATGGAGAGTGAGCTGGTGAGGTAGACTGGACAGGGATGGAGAGTGAGCTGGTGAGGGATAGACTAGGACAATATATATACTGGACAGGGATGGAGAGTGAGCTGGTGAGGTAGACTGGACAGGGATGGAGAGGGAGATGGTGAGGTAGACTGGACAGGGATGGAGAGTGAGCTGGTAGACTGAACAGGGATGGAGAGGGAGACAGGGATGGAGAGGAGATGGTGAGGTAGACTGGACAATGAGCTGGTGAGGTAGACTGGACAGGGATGGAGAGTGAGCTGGTGAGGTAGACTGGACAGGGATGGAGAGGGAGATGGTGAGGTAGACTGGACAGGGATGGAGAGTGAGCTGGTGAGGTAGACTGGACAGGGATGGAGAGGAGAGATGGTGAGGTAGACTGGACAGGGATGGAGAGTGAGCTGGTGAGGTAGACTGGACAGGGATGGAGAGTGAGCTGGTGAGGTAGACTGGACAGGGATGGAGAGTGAGCTGGTGAGGTAGACTGGACAGGGATGGAGAGTGAGCTGGTGAGGTAGACTGGACAGGGATGGAGAGTGAGCTGGTGAGGTAGACTGGACAGGGATGGAGAGGAGCTGGTGAGGTAGACTGGACAGGGATGGAGAGTGAGCTGGTGAGGTAGACTGGACAGGGATGGAGGAGCTGGTGAGGTAGACTGGACAGGGATGGAGAGGGAGATGGTGAGGTAGACTGGACAGGGATGGAGAGTGAGCTGGTGAGGTAGACTGGACAGGGATGGAGAGTGAGCTGGTGAGGTAGACTGGACAGGGATGGAGAGGAGCTGGTGAGGTAGACTGGACAGGGATGGAGAGGAGATGGTGAGGTAGACTGGACAGGGATGGAGAGTGAGCTGGTGAGGTAGACTGGACAGGGATGGAGAGGGAGATGGTGAGGTAGACTGGACAGGGATGGAGAGTGAGATGGTGAGGTAGACTGGACAGGGATGGAGAGTGAGCTGGTGAGGTAGACTGGACAGGGATGGAGCTGGTGAGTAGACTGGACAGGGATGGAGAGGGAGATGGTGAGGTAGACTGGACAGGGATGGAGAGTGAGCTGGTGAGGTAGACTGGACAGGGATGGAGAGTGAGATGGTGAGGTAGACTGGACAGGGATGGAGAGGAGATGGTGAGGTAGACTGGACAGGGATGGAGAGTGAGCTGGTGAGGTAGACTGGACAGGGATGGAGAGTGAGCTGGTGAGGTAGACTGGACAGGGATGGAGAGGGAGATGGTGAGGTAGACTGGACAGGGATGGAGAGTGAGCTGGTGAGGTAGACTGGACAGGGGTGAGCTGGTGAGGTAGACTGGACAGGGATGGAGAGTGAGCTGGTGAGGTAGACTGGACAGGGATGGAGAGTGAGATGGTGAGGTAGACTGGACAGGGATGGAGAGTGAGCTGGTGAGGTAGACTGGACAGGGATGGAGAGTGAGATGGTGAGGTAGACTGGACAGGGATGGAGAGTGAGCTGGTGAGGTAGACTGGACAGGGATGGAGAGTGAGATGGTGAGGTAGACTGGACAGGGATGGAGAGTGAGCTGGTGAGGTAGACTGGACAGGGAGATGAGGTAGACTGGACAGGGATGGAGAGTGAGCTGGTGAGGTAGACTGGACAGGGATGGAGAGGGAGATGGTGAGGTAGACTGGACAGGGATGGAGAGTGAGCTGGTGAGGTAGACTGGACAGGGATGGAGAGGGAGATGGTGAGGTAGACTGGACAGGGATGGAGAGTGACTGGTGAGGTAGACTGGACAGGGATGGAGAGTGAACTGGTGAGGTAGACTGGTCAATATATATACTGGACAGGGATGGAGAGTGAGATGGTGAGGTAGACTGGACAGGGATGGAGAGTGAACTGGTGAGGTAGACTGGTCAATATATATACTGGACAGGGATGGAGAGTGAGCTGGTGAGGTAGACTGGTCAATATATATACTGGACAGGGATGGAGAGTGAGATGGTGAGGTAGACTGGACAGGGATGGAGAGTGAGATGGTGAGGTAGACTGGACAGGGATGGAGAGTGAGCTGGTGAGGTAGACTGGTCAATATATATACTGGACAGGGATGGAGAGTGAGCTGGTGAAGTAGACTGGTCCATATATATACTGGACAGGGATGGAGAGTGAGATGGTGAGGTAGACTGGACAGGGATGGAGAGTGAGCTGGTGAGGTAGACTGGACAGGGATGGAGAGTGAGCTGGTGAGGTAGACTGGACAGGGATGGAGAGTGAGCTAGTGAGGTAGACTGGTCAATATATATACTGGACAGGGATGGAGAGTGAGCTGGTGAGGTAGACTGGTCAATATATATACTGGACAGGGATGGAGAGTGAGCTGGTGAGGTAGACTGGTCAATATATATACTGGACAGGGATGGAGAGTGAGCTGGTGAGGTAGACTGGACAGGGATGGAGAGTGAGCTGGTGAGGTAGACTGGACAGGGATAGAGAGTGAGCTGGTGAGGTAGACTGGACAGGGATGGAGAGTGAGCTGGTGAGGTAGACTGGACAATATATATACTGGACAGGGATGGAGAGTGAGCTGGTGAGGTAGACTGGACAGGGATGGAGAGGGAGATGGTGAGGTAGACTGGACAGGGATGGAGAGTGAGCTGGTGAGGTAGACTGGACAGGGATGGAGAGTGAGCTGGTGAGGTAGACTGGACAATATATATACTGGACAGGGATGGAGAGTGAGCTGGTGAGGTAGACTGGACAGGGATGGAGAGGGAGATGGTGAGGTAGACTGGACAGGGATGGAGAGTGAGCTGGTGAGGTAGACTGAACAGGGATGGAGAGGGAGATGGTGAGGTAGACTGGACAGGGATGGAGAGGGAGATGGTGAGGTAGACTGGACAGGGATGGAGAGTGAGCTGGTGAGGTAGACTGGACAGGGATGGAGAGTGAGCTGGTGAGGTAGACTGGACAGGGATGGAGAGGGAGATGGTGAGGTAGACTGGACAGGGATGGAGAGTGAGCTGGTGAGGTAGACTGGACAGGGATGGAGAGGGAGATGGTGAGGTAGACTGGACAGGGATGGAGAGGGAGATGGTGAGGTAGACTGGACAGGGATGGAGAGTGAGCTGGTGAGGTAGACTGGACAGGGATGGAGAGTGAGCTGGTGAGGTAGACTGGACAGGGATGGAGAGGGAGATGGTGAGGTAGACTGGACAGGGATGGAGAGTGAGCTGGTGAGGTAGACTGGACAGGGATGGAGAGTGAGCTGGTGAGGTAGACTGGACAGGGATGGAGAGGGAGATGGTGAGGTAGACTGGACAGGGATGGAGAGTGAGATGGTGAGGTAGACTGGACAGGGATGGAGAGTGAGCTGGTGAGGTAGACTGGACAGGGATGGAGAGTGAGCTGGTGAGGTAGACTGGACAGGGATGGAGAGGGAGATGGTGAGGTAGACTGGACAGGGATGGAGAGTGAGATGGTGAGGTAGACTGGACAGGGATGGAGAGTGAGCTGGTGAGGTAGACTGGACAGGGATGGAGAGTGAGATGGTGAGGTAGACTGGACAGGGATGGAGAGTGAGCTGGTGAGGTAGACTGGACAGGGATGGAGAGTGAGCTGGTGAGGTAGACTGGACAGGGATGGAGAGGGAGATGGTGAGGTAGACTGGACAGGGATGGAGAGTGAGCTGGTGAGGTAGACTGGACAGGGATGGAGAGGGAGATGGTGAGGTAGACTGGACAGGGATGGAGAGTGAGCTGGTGAGGTAGACTGGACAGGGATGGAGAGGGAGATGGTGAGGTAGACTGGACAGGGATGGAGAGTGAACTGGTGAGGTAGACTGGACAGGGATGGAGAGTGAACTGGTGAGGTAGACTGGTCAATATATATACTGGACAGGGATGGAGAGTGAGATGGTGAGGTAGACTGGACAGGGATGGAGAGTGAACTGGTGAGGTAGACTGGTCAATATATATACTGGACAGGGATGGAGAGTGAGCTGGTGAGGTAGACTGGTCAATATATATACTGGACAGGGATGGAGAGTGAGATGGTGAGGTAGACTGGACAGGGATGGAGAGTGAGATGGTGAGGTAGACTGGACAGGGATGGAGAGTGAGCTGGTGAGGTAGACTGGTCAATATATATACTGGACAGGGATGGAGAGTGAGCTGGTGAAGTAGACTGGTCCATATATATACTGGACAGGGATGGAGAGTGAGATGGTGAGGTAGACTGGACAGGGATGGAGAGTGAGCTGGTGAGGTAGACTGGACAGGGATGGAGAGTGAGCTGGTGAGGTAGACTGGACAGGGATGGAGAGTGAGCTGGTGAGGTAGACTGGACAGGGATGGAGAGGGAGATGGTGAGGTAGACTGGACAGGGATGGAGAGTGAGCTGGTGAGGTAGACTGGACAGGGATGGAGAGTGAGCTGGTGAGGTAGACTGGACAGGGATGGAGAGTGAGCTGGTGAGGTAGACTGGACAGGGATGGAGAGTGAGCTGGTGAGGTAGACTGGTCAATATATATACTGGACAGGGATGGAGAGTGAGCTGGTGAGGTAGACTGGTCAATATATATACTGGACAGGGATGGAGAGTGAGCTGGTGAGGTAGACTGGTCAATATATATACTGGACAGGGATGGAGAGTGAGCTGGTGAGGTAGACTGGACAGGGATGGAGAGTGAGCTGGTGAGGTAGACTGGACAGGGATAGAGAGTGAGCTGGTGAGGTAGACTGGACAGGGATGGAGAGTGAGCTGGTGAGGTAGACTGGACAATATATATACTGGACAGGGATGGAGAGTGAGCTGGTGAGGTAGACTGGACAGGGATGGAGAGGGAGATGGTGAGGTAGACTGGACAGGGATGGAGAGTGAGCTGGTGAGGTAGACTGGACAGGGATGGAGAGTGAGCTGGTGAGGTAGACTGGACAATATATATACTGGACAGGGATGGAGAGTGAGCTGGTGAGGTAGACTGGACAGGGATGGAGAGGGAGATGGTGAGGTAGACTGGACAGGGATGGAGAGTGAGCTGGTGAGGTAGACTGAACAGGGATGGAGAGGGAGATGGTGAGGTAGACTGGACAGGGATGGAGAGGGAGATGGTGAGGTAGACTGGACAGGGATGGAGCTGGTGAGGTAGACTGGACAGGGATGGAGTGAGCTGGTGAGGTAGACTGGACAGGGATGGAGAGGGAGATGGTGAGGTAGACTGGACAGGGATGGAGAGTGAGCTGGTGAGGTAGACTGGACAGGGATGGAGAGGGAGATGGTGAGGTAGACTGGACAGGGATGGAGAGGGAGATGGTGAGGTAGACTGGACAGGGATGGAGAGTGAGCTGGAGGTAGACTGGACAGGGATGGAGAGTGAGCTGGTGAGGTAGACTGGACAGGGATGGAGAGGAGATGGTGAGGTAGACTGGACAGGGATGGAGAGTGAGCTGGTGAGGTAGACTGGACAGGGATGGAGAGTGAGCTGGTGAGGTAGACTGGACAGGGATGGACAGGGAGGGTGAGGTAGACTGGACAGGGAGTGAGATGGTGAGGTAGACTGGACAGGGATGGAGAGTGAGCTGGTGAGGTAGACTGGACAGGGATGGAGAGTGAGATGGTGAGGTAGACTGGACAGGGATGGAGAGGGAGATGGTGAGGTAGACTGGACAGGGATGGAGAGTGAGATGGTGAGGTAGACTGGACAGGGATGGAGAGTGAGCTGGTGAGGTAGACTGGACAGGGATGGAGAGTGAGATGGTGAGGTAGACTGGACAGGGATGGAGAGTGAGCTGGTGAGGTAGACTGGACAGGGATGGAGAGTGAGCTGGTGAGGTAGACTGGACAGGGATGGAGAGTGAGATGGTGAGGTAGACTGGACAGGGATGGAGAGTGAGCTGGTGAGGTAGACTGGACAGGGATGGAGAGGGAGATGGTGAGGTAGACTGGACAGGGATGGAGAGTGAGCTGGTGAGGTAGACTGGACAGGGATGGAGAGGAGATGGTGAGGTAGACTGGACAGGGATGAGAACTGGTGAGGTAGACTGGACAGGGATGGAGAGTGAGCTGGTGAGGTAGACTGGTCAATATATATACTGGACAGGGATGGAGAGTGAGATGGTGAGGTAGACTGGACAGGGATGGAGAGTGAACTGGTGAGGTAGACTGGTCAATATATATACTGGACAGGGATGGAGAGTGAGCTGGTGAGGTAGACTGGTCAATATATATACTGGACAGGGATGGAGAGTGAGATGGTGAGGTAGACTGGACAGGGATGGAGAGTGAGATGGTGAGGTAGACTGGACAGGGATGGAGAGTGAGCTGGTGAGGTAGACTGGTATATACTGGACAGGGATGGAGAGTGAGCTGGTGAAGTAGACTGGTCAGGGATATGAGCTGGTGAGGTAGACTGGACAGGGATGGAGAGTGAGATGGTGAGGTAGACTGGACAGGGATGGAGAGTGAGCTGGTGAGGTAGACTGGACAGGGATGGATGAGCTGGTGAGGTGACTGGACAGGGATGGAGGTAGACTGGACAGGGATGGAGAGTGATGGTGAGGTAGACTGGACAGGGATGGAGAGGAGATGGTGAGGTAGACTGGACAGGGATGGAGAGTGAGCTGGTGAGGTAGACTGGACAGGGATGGAGAGTGAGCTGGTGAGGTAGACTGGACAGGGATGGAGAGTGAGCTGGTGAGGTAGACTGGACAGGGATGGAGAGTGAGCTGGTGAGGTAGACTGGTCAATATATATACTGGACAGGGATGGAGAGTGAGCTGGTGAGGTAGACTGGTCAATAGGGACTGGACAGGGATGGAGCTGGTGAGGTAGACAATATATATACTGGACAGGGATGGAGAGTGAGCTGGTGAGGTAGACTGGACAGGGATGGAGAGGAGCTGGTGAGGTAGACTGGACAGGGATGGAGAGTGAGCTGGTGAGGTAGACTGGACAGGGATGGAGAGTGAGCTGGTGAGGTAGACTGGACAATATATATACTGGACAGGGATGGAGAGTGAGCTGGTGAGGTAGACTGGACAGGGATGGAGAGGGAGATGGTGAGGTAGACTGGACAGGGATGGAGAGTGAGCTGGTGAGGTAGACTGGACAGGGATGGAGAGTGAGCTGGTGAGGTAGACTGGACAATATATATACTGGACAGGGATGGAGAGTGAGATGGTGAGGTAGACTGGACAGGGATGGAGAGTGAGCTGGTGAGGTAGACTGGACAGGGATGTAGACTGGACAGGGATGAGCTGGTGAGGTAGACTGGACAGGGATGGGGATGGAGACTGGACAGGGATGGAGAGATGGTGAGGTAGACTGGACAGGGATGGAGATGGAGAGTGAGCTGGTGAGGTAGACTGGACAGGGATGGAGAGTGAGAGCTGGTGAGGTAGACTGGACAGGGATGGAGAGTGAGATGGTGAGGTAGACTGGACAGGGATGGAGAGTGAGCTGGTGAGGTAGACTGGACAGGGATGGAGAGTGAGATGGTGAGGTAGACTGGACAGGGATGGAGAGTGAGCTGGTGAGGTAGACTGGACAGGGATGGAGAGGGAGATGGTGAGGTAGACTGGACAGGGATGGAGAGTGAGCTGGTGAGGTAGACTGGACAGGGATGGAGAGGGAGATGGTGAGGTAGACTGGACAGGGATGGAGAGTGAGCTGGTGAGGTAGACTGGACAGGGATGGAGAGGGAGATGGTGAGGTAGACTGGACAGGGATGGAGAGTGAACTGGTGAGGTAGACTGGACAGGGATGGAGAGTGAACTGGTGAGGTAGACTGGTCAATATATATACTGGACAGGGATGGAGAGTGAGATGGTGAGGTAGACTGGACAGGGATGGAGAGTGAACTGGTGAGGTAGACTGGTCAATATATATACTGGACAGGGATGGAGAGTGAGCTGGTGAGGTAGACTGGTCAATATATATACTGGACAGGGATGGAGAGTGAGATGGTGAGGTAGACTGGACAGGGATGGAGAGTGAGATGGTGAGGTAGACTGGACAGGGATGGAGAGTGAGCTGGTGAGGTAGACTGGTCAATATATATACTGGACAGGGATGGAGAGTGAGCTGGTGAAGTAGACTGGTCCATATATATACTGGACAGGGATGGAGAGTGAGATGGTGAGGTAGACTGGACAGGGATGGAGAGTGAGCTGGTGAGGTAGACTGGACAGGGATGGAGAGTGAGCTGGTGAGGTAGACTGGACAGGGATGGAGAGTGAGATGGTGAGGTAGACTGGACAGGGATGGAGAGTGAGCTGGTGAGGTAGACTGGACAGGGATGGAGAGTGAGCTGGTGAGGTAGACTGGACAGGGATGGAGAGTGAGCTGGTGAGGTAGACTGGACAGGGATGGAGAGTGAGATGGTGAGGTAGACTGGACAGGGATGGAGAGTGAGCTGGTGAGGTAGACTGGACAGGGACAGTGAGCTATACTGAACAGGGATGGAGGGTGAGATGGTGAGGTAGACTGGACAGGGATGGAGAGTGAGCTGGTGAGGTAGACTGGACAATATATATACTGGACAGGGATGGAGAGTGAGCTGGTGAGGTAGACTGGACAGGGATGGAGAGTGACCTGGTGAGGTAGACTGGACAGGGATGGAGAGTGAGATGGGAGGTAGACTGGTCAATATATATACTGGACAGGGATGAAGAGTGAGCTGGTGAGGTAGACTGGACAATATATATACTGGACAGGGATGGAGAGTGAGATGGTGAGGTAGACTGAACAGGGATGGAGAGTGAGCTGGTGAGGTAGACTGGACAATATATATACTGGACAGGGATGGAGAGTGAGATGGTGAGGTAGACTGGACAGGGATGGAGATTGAGCTGGTGAGGTAGACTGAACAGGGATGGAGGGTGAGATGGTGAGGTAGACTGGACAATATATATACTGGACAGGGATGGAGAGTGAGATGGTGAGGTAGACTGGACAGGGATGGAGAGTGAGCTGGTGAGGTAGACTGGACAGGGATGGAGAGTGAGCTGGTGAGGTAGACTGGACAATATATATACTGGACAGGGATGGAGAGTGAGATGGTGAGGTAGACTGGACAGGGATGGAGATTGAGCTGGTGAGGTAGACTGAACAGGGATGGAGGGTGAGATGGTGAGGTAGACTGGTCAATATATATACTGGACAGGGATGAAGAGTGAGCTGGTGAGGTAGACTGGACAATATATATACTGGACAGGGATGGAGAGTGAGATGGTGAGGTAGACTGAACAGGGATGGAGAGTGAGCTGGTGAGGTAGACTGGACAATATATATACTGGACAGGGATGGAGAGTGAGATGGTGAGGTAGACTGGACAGGGATGGAGATTGAGCTGGTGAGGTAGACTGAACAGGGATGGAGGGTGAGATGGTGAGGTAGACTGGACAGGGATGGAGAGTGAGCTGGTGAGGTAGACTGGACAATATATATACTGGACAGGGATGGAGAGTGAGATGGTGAGGTAGACTGGACAATATATATACTGGACAGGGATGGAGAGTGAGCTGGTGAGGTAGACTGGACAATATATATACTGGACAGGGATGGAGAGTGAGATGGTGAGGTAGACTGGACAGGGATGGAGAGTGAGCTGGTGAGGTAGACTGGACAATATATATACTGGACAGGGATGGAGAGTGAGATGGTGAGGTAGACTGGACAGGGATGGAGAGTGAGCTGGTGAGGTAGACTGGACAGGGATGGAGAGTGAGCTGGTGAGGTAGACTGGACAATATATATACTGGACAGGGATGGAGAGTGAGATGGTGAGGTAGACTGGACAGGGATGGAGAGTGAGCTGGTGAGGTAGACTGGACAGGGATGGAGAGTGAGCTGGTGAGGTAGACTGGACAATATATATACTGGACAGGGATGGAGAGTGAGATGGTGAGGTAGACTGGACAGGGATGGAGAGTGAGCTGGTGAGGTAGACTGGACAGGGATGGAGAGTGAGCTGGTGAGGTAGACTGGACAATATATATACTGGACAGGGATGGAGAGTGAGCTGGTGAGGTAGACTGGACAATATATATACTGGACAGGGAACCACAGTAATGGTGGCCAGTAAATCAATGAATAAAAATGTAATGTTGACAAATTAAACAGAAACTGTAGACCTTTAAATATTTTTCATCATGTCAACAGACATTTTACTTCTAATAAGTACGAAACGTTTTGCGGCGTTAACTTCCTCTTCATCCCTGGTTGACTTCCTCTTTATCCCAGGTTAACTTCCTCTTTATCCCTGGTTAACTTCCTCTTTATCCCTGGTTAACTTCCTCTTTATCCCTGGTGGATGTACATTACACAGTGTTAACTTCCTCTTTATCCCTGGTTAACTTCCTCTTTATCCCTGGTGGATGTACATTACACAGTGTTAACTTCCTCTTTATCCCTGGTTAACTTCCTCTTTATCCCTGGTGGATGTACATTACACAGTGTTAACTTCCTCTTTATCCCTGGTTAACTTCCTCTTTATCCCTGGTTAACTTCCTCTTTATCCCTGGTTAACTTCCTCTTTATCCCTGGTTAACTTCCTCTTTATCCCTGGTGGATGTACATTACACAGTGTTAACTTCCTCTTTATCCCTGGTTAACTTCCTCTTTATCCCTGGTTAACTTCCTCTTTATCCCTGGTGGATGTACATTACACAGTGTTAACTTCCTCTTTATCCCTGGTGGATGTACATTACACAGTGTTAACTTCCTCTTTATCCCTGGTTGACTTCCTCTTTATCCCTGGTTGATGTACATTACACAGTGTTAACTTCCTCTTTATCCCTGGTTGACTTCCTCTTTATCCCTGGTTAACTTCCTCTTTATCCCTGGTGGATGTACATTACACAGTGTTAACTTCCTCTTTATCCCTGGTTGATGTACATTACACAGTGTTAACTTCCTCTTTATCCCTGGTTGACTTCCTCTTTATCCCTGGTTAACTTCCTCTTTATCCCTGGTGGATGTACATTACACAGTGTTAACTTCCTCTTTATCCCTGGTTGACTTCCTCTTTATCCCTGGTTAACTTCCTCTTTATCCCTGGTGGATGTACATTACACAGTGTTAACTTCCTCTTTATCCCTGGTTGACTTCCTCTTTATCCCTGGTGGATGTACATTACACAGTGTTAACTTCCTCTTTATCCCTGGTTGACTTCCTCTTTATCCCTGGTTAACTTCCTCTTTATCCCTGGTGGATGTACATTACACAGTGTTAACTTCCTCTTTATCCCTGGTTGACTTCCTCTTTATCCCTGGTTAACTTCCTCTTTATCCCTGGTGGATGTACATTACACAGTGTTAACTTCCTCTTTATCCCTGGTTGACTTCCTCTTTATCCCTGGTTAACTTCCTCTTTATCCCTGGTTGATGTACATTACACAGTGTTAACTTCCTCTTTATCCCTGGTTAACTTCCTCTTTATCCCTGGTTAACTTCCTCTTTATCCCTGGTTGACTTCCTCTTTATCCCTGGTGGATGTACATTACACAGTGTTAACTTCCTCTTTATCCCTGGTAGATGTACATTACACAGTGTTAACTTCCTCTTTATCCCTGGTGGATGTACATTACACAGTGTTAACTTCCTCTTTATCCCTGGTTAACTTCCTCTTTATCCCTGGTAGATGTACATTACACAGTGTTAACTTCCTCTTTATCCCTGGTTGACTTCCTCTTTATCCCTGGTTAACTTCCTCTTTATCCCTGGTGGATGTACATTACACAGTGTTAACTTCCTCTTTATCCCTGGTTAACTTCCTCTTTATCCCTGGTTGATGTACATTACACAGTGTTAACTTCCTCTTTATCCCTGGTTAACTTCCTCTTTATCCCTGGTTGATGTACATTACACAGTGTTAACTTCCTCTTTATCCCTGGTTAACTTCCTCTTTATCCCTGGTTAACTTCCTCTTTATCCCTGGTTAACTTCCTCTTTATCCCTGGTTGATGTACATTACACAGTGTTAACTTCCTCTTTATCCCTGGTTGATGTACATTACACAGTGTTAACTTCCTCTTTATCCCTGGTTAACTTCCTCTTTATCCCTGGTTGATGTACATTACACAGTGTTAACTTCCTCTTTATCCCTGGTTGACTTCCTCTTTATCCCTGGTTAACTTCCTCTTTATCCCTGGTTGACTTCCTCTTTATCCCAGGTTAACTTCCTCTTCATCCCTGGTTGACTTCCTCTTTATCCCAGGTTAACTTCCTCTTCATCCCTGGTTGACTTCCTCTTTATCCCAGGTTAACTTCCTCTTCATCCCTGGTTGACTTCCTCTTTATCCCAGGTTAACTTCCTCTTCATCCCTGGTTGACTTCCTCTTTATCCCTGGTTAACTTCCTCTTTATCCCTGGTTGATGTACATTACACCGTGTTAACTTCCTCTTTATCCCTTTATCCCTGGTTGATGTACATTACACAGTGTTAACTTCCTCTTTATCCCTGGTTGATCCCTGGTGGATGTACATTACACAGTGTTAACTTCCTCTTTATCCCTGGTTGATGTACATTACACAGTGCTTCCTCTTTATCCCTGGTTAACTTCCTCTTTATCCCTGGTTGATGTACATGTCAGAGTGCCTCCTCTTTATCCCTGGTTAACAGCAGACATTATCCCTGGTTGATGTACATGTCAGAGCCTCGTCAGTGTGGATGAGGTACAGCAGACATTATCCCTGGTTGATGTACATGTCAGAGCCTCGTCAGTGTGGATGAGGTACAGCAGACATTATCCCTGGTTGATGTACATGTCAGAGCCTCGTCAGTGTGGATGAGGTACAGCAGACATTATCCCTGGTTGATGTACATGTCAGAGCCTCGTCAGTGTGGATGAGGTACAGCAGACATTATCCCTGGTTGATGTACATGTCAGAGCCTCGTCAGTGTGGATGAGGTACAGCAGACATTATCCCTGGTTGATGTACATGTCAGAGCCTCGTCAGTGTGGATGAGGTACAGCAGACATTATCCCTGGTTGATGTACATGTCAGAGCCTCGTCAGTGTGGATGAGGTACAGCAGACATTATCCCTGGTTGATGTACATGTCAGAGCCTCGTCAGTGTGGATGAGGTACAGCAGACATTATCCCTGGTTGATGTACATGTCAGAGCCTCGTCAGTGTGGATGAGGTACAGCAGACATTATCCCTGGTTGATGTACATGTCAGAGCCTCGTCAGTGTGGATGAGGTACAGCAGACATTATCCCTGGTTGATGTACATGTCAGAGCCTCGTCAGTGTGGATGAGGTACAGCAGACATTATCCCTGGTTGATGTACATGTCAGAGCCTCGTCAGTGTGGATGAGGTACAGCAGACATTTCCAACAACAGAGACTGCACTTCCTGTTTGTGTTCTTTCATCTGTTGAACTCGTATCTTCATTCCTAGTTACAGCACACGGAACCACCGTTGGCAAAACATTCAATCTAAAAACAAAACCAAGTGTAACACGTTATAAATAATATCAATGACAAATTAGCCGTCCATTGTGTTATATTATAAATTGTCTTAGTTGCCGTCACTGTTGTCAAAAGATTATAAACATGTTAAATAAAGTTACTAACCCAAGTCAGTCTTTGGGCCACATCCAGGTTCTTCATCAGTGGCACACATGAAGCAGGCTTTGTTTGAACTCTGAACTCATAGACATGAACTGAACACATGGCTGTCCCACACAACTACATAAAAATAAAGAATGTACATTTACTTTGAATTAAATGTCATTACATACCAGACATGTTTAGTATATCCTCAGCCATTTCTTTTTGCACTTGCTCCATGTGTTTTTGTGAAGGTTTTATATCAATTTGGGATGTTGGGGAAGTTCTGTGCAACTTCCTTTAGCCATCTACATCTAAAGAAATAAAATGAAGTGTTTGACCTGATTGTCACATAACAGCTAACCATTCATTATTGAAAATATAACTATCAAACCTGCATTACAACGACCCCGCAGCTGAAGGAGTCCTGCCCATTGGCTAAGCACCACAGGGACCAATCAGGAGAGATGGAGTTCCCATTGGCTAAGCACCACAGGGACCAATCAGGAGAGATGGAGTTCCCATTGGCTAAGCACCACAGGGACCAATCAGGAGAGATGGAGTTCCCATTGGCTAAGCACCACAGAGACCAATCAGGAGAGATGGAGTTCCCATTGGTTCAGAGACCCAGTTCCCATTGGCTAAGCACCACAGGGACCAATCAGGAGAGATGGAGTTCCCATTGGCTAAGCACCACAGGGACCAATCAGGAGAGATGGAGTTCCCATTGGCTAAGCACCACAGGGACCAATCAGGAGAGATGGAGTTCCCATTGGCTAAGCACCACAGAGACCAATCAGGAGAGATGGAGTTCCCATTGGCTAAGCACCACAGAGACCAATCAGGAGAGATGGAGTTCCCATTGGCTAAGCACCACAGGGACCAATCAGGAGAGATGGAGTTCCCATTGGCTAAGCACCACAGGGACCAATCAGGAGAGATGGAGTTCCCATTGGCTAAGCACCACAGAGACCAATCAGGAGAGATGGAGTTCCCATTGGCTAAGCACCAACAGGAGAGATGGGACCAATCAGGAGAGATGGAGTTCCCATTGGCTAAGCACCACAGGGACCAATCAGGAGAGATGGAGTTCCCATTGGGCACCACAGGGACCAATGGATGGAGTTCCCATTGGCTAAGCACCACAGAGACCAATCAGGAGAGATGGAGTTCCCATTGGCTAAGCACCACAGGGACCAATCAGGAGAGATGGAGTTCCCATTGGCTAAGCACAGGGACCAATCAGAGAGATGGAGTTCCCATTGGCTAAGCACCACAGAGACCAATCAGGAGAGATGGAGTTCCCATTTGCACCACAGGGACCACCAGATGGAGTTCCCATTGACCAATCAGGAGAGATGGAGTTCCCATTGGCTAAGCACCACAGACCAATCAGATGGAGTTCCCATTGGCTAAGCACCAGACCAATCAGGAGAGATGGAGTTCCCATTGGCTAAGCACCACAGAGACCAATCAGGAGAGATGGAGTTCCCATTGGCTAAGCACCACAGAGACCAATCAGGAGAGATGGAGATGGCACCACAGTTCAGGAGAGATGGAGTTTGGCTAAGCACCACAGAGACCAATCAGGAGAGATGGAGTTCCCATTGGCTAAGCACCACAGAGACCAATCAGGAGAGATGGAGTTCCCATTGGCTAAGCACCACAGAGACCAATCAGGAGAGATGGAGTTCCCATTGGCTAAGCACCACAGAGACCAATCAGGAGAGATGGACTTCCCATTGGCTAAGCACCACAGAGACCAATCAGGAGAGAATACATACAGGTCAAGGGTGCCCATTGAAAGTCAAGGGGTGTGTCTGTGGCTTTAGGATTACTCTCTATTTACAGAGAACCCCCTGTGGTTCAAGTCAAGAGCTACTCTTCCCCTTTTCGGTCTGCTCTGCGCATGTCTGAGAGTGACAGAGCCATACAGCCATTTGCGGCTCTTTTCGGTGTCCAGGTGAAAGATAGTTATTGGGAGGCTGGAACATTTTGTTTAACTTCAAAAACATTTTTGTAAACACCCATGTAAAATGAAGGCCTGCAAGAGCTTACATATTTAAGTCTAATAGCATGTGAGACGAAAGTATACAAGCATCAGGGTGTGAGATATGAAGGTATAGTCAGAGGACATTCTGAACCTTGTTTGAAGTCAGTTGGGTCACATGACCAAGGAGCTATTGACATTTTAAATTTGTGAAAAGATCATGTAAAATCATGTGAGATGAAAATTGACAAACTAAAGGGTGTGCAATATAGAAGAGTAGTCGGTGGACATTCTGAACCTTGTTTGAAGTCATTAGGTCACATGACCAAGGAGATATTGAAATTTAGAATGTTGAAAAAAATCATGTGACCTGTGACTGTACCATTCCCTCCTCCCCCTGTAGCCCCCCCCCCCAAGGTGCAGGTGTACAGCCGTAACCCAGGGCAACATGGGAAGGACAACTCCCTGATCTGTCACGTGAGTGGCTTCCACCCCCCTGACATCAGCATCCAGCTCCTGAAGAACGGCATGGAGATCCCCGACGCCAAGCAGACAGACCTGGCCTTCGAACAGGGATGGCAGTTCCACCTCACCAAGAGTGTTGGATTCACACCAGCCAGCGAAGAGGAGTACACCTGTAGAGTCCGTCACCTGAAGAATCTGAAGACCTACACCTGGGGTGAGTTACTAGTGTAGTTAGAGGAGTACACCTGGGGTGAGTTACTAGTGTAGTTAGAGGAGTACACCTGGGGTGAGTTACTAGTGTAGTTAGAGGAGTACACCTGGGTCGAGTTACTAGTGTAGTTAGAGGAGTACACCTGGGGTGAGTTACTAGTGTAGTTAGAGGAGTACACCTGGGGTGAGTTACTAGTGTAGTTAGAGGAGTACACCTGGGTCGAGTTACTAGTGTAGTTAGAGGAGTACACCTGGGGTGAGTTACTAGTGTAGTTAGAGGAGTACACCTGGGGTGAGTTACTAGTGTAGTTAGAGGAGTACACCTGGGGTGAGTTACTAGTGTAGTTAGAGGAGTACACCTGGGGTGAGTTACTAGTGTAGTTAGAGGAGTACACCTGGGGTGAGTTACTAGTGTAGTTAGAGGAGTACACCTGGGGTGAGTTACTAGTGTAGTTAGAGGAGTACACCTGGGTCGAGTTACTAGTGTAGTTAGAGGAGTACACCTGGGGTGAGTTACTAGTGTAGTTAGAGGAGTACACCTGGGGTGAGTTACTAGTGTAGTTAGAGAAGTACACCTGCAGAGTCCGCCACCTGAAGAATCTGAAGACCTACACCTGGGGTGAGTTACTAGTGTAGTTAGAGGAGTACACCTGGGGTGAGTTACTAGTGTAGTTAGAGGAGTACACCTGGGGTGAGTTACTAGTGTAGTTAGAGGAGTACACCTGGGGTGAGTTACTAGTGTAGTTAGAGGAGTACACCTGGGGTGAGTTACTAGTGTAGTTAGAGGAGTACACCTGGGGTGAGTTACTAGTGTAGTTAGAGGAGTACACCTGGGGTGAGTTACTAGTGTAGTTAGAGGAGTACACCTGGGGTGAGTTACTAGTGTAGTTAGAGGACTACACCTGGGGTGAGTTACTAGTGTAGTTAGAGGAGTACACCTGGGGTGAGTTACTAATGTAGTTAGTAGTTAGAGGAGTACACCTGGGGTGAGTTACTAGTGTAGTTAGAGAAGTACACCTGCAGAGTCCGCCACCTGAAGAATCTGAAGACCTACACCTGGGGTGAGTTACTAGTGTAGTTAGAGGAGTACACCTGGGGTGAGTTACTAGTGTAGTTAGAAAAGTACACCTGCAGAGTCCGCCACCTGAAGAATCTGAAGACCTACACCTGGGGTGAGTTACTAGTGTAGTTAGAGAAGTACACCTGGGGTGAGTTACTAGTGTAGTTAGAGGAGTACACCTGGGGTGAGTTACTAGTGTAGTTAGTAGTTAGAGGAGTACACCTGGGGTGAGTTACTAGTGTAGTTAGTAGTTATAGGAGTACACCTGGGGTGAGTTACTAGTGTAGTTAGAGGAGTACACCTGGGATGAGTTACTAGTGTAGTTAGAGGAGTACACCTGGGGTGAGTTACTAGTGTAGTTAGAGGAGTACACCTGGGGTGAGTTACTAGTGTAGTTAGAGGAGTACACCTGGGGTGAGTTACTAGTGTAGTTAGAGGAGTACACCTGGGGTGAGTTACTAGTGTAGTTAGAGGAGTACACCTGGGGTGAGTTACTGGTATAGTTAGTAGTTAAAGTACAGGTGCAGAGTCCCACACGTTGCGAAGTTCTCTTTCAGAATCTGACTTCTCTCTGTGTGTGTGTGTGTGTGTGTGTGTGTGTGTGTGTGTGTGTGTGTGTGTGTGTGTGTGTGTGTGTGTGTGTGTGTGTGTGTGTGTGTGTGTGTGTGTGTGTGTGTGTGTGAGATAGAGAGTTAATCATAATATGCCATTGACTGACAGAAACCAACTTTTCCTATTTCCTCTACAGAATCAGATATGTAAGGCTTCGGTGTTCATCGCTGCAGGTGTGTATGTCTGATCATTTCATTTGTAGAGAAACCGTCTATTTAGATGGCAGTTCTTTAGCTTTGGTCACTAACAATTGGTGGTTATTGTAATACTGTAGAGAGCTGAATAGGGCTGGGAGATATGGTAGGGCTGGGCGATATGGTAGGGCTGGGAGATATGGTAGGGCTGGGAGATATGGTAGGGCTGGGAGATATGGTAGGGCTGGGCGATATGGTAGGGCTGGGAGACATGGTAGGGCTGGGAGATATGGTAGGGCTGGGAGATATGGTAGGGCTGGGAGACATGGTAGGGCTGGGAGACATGGTAGGGCTGGGAGACATGGTAGGGCTGGGAGATATGGTAGGGCTGGGAGATATGGTAGGGCTGGGAGACATGGTAGGGCTGGGAGATAGGGTAGGGCTGGGAGATAGGGTAGGGCTGGGAGATAGGGTAGGGCTGGGAGATATGGTAGGGCTGGGAGATATGGTAGGGCTGGGAGATAGGGTAGGGCTGGGAGATAGGGTAGGGCTGGGAGATAGGGTAGGGCTGGGTGATATTTAACAATAAATGATTTTTTTTTTTATTATAATTTTTTTTACCTTTATTTAACCAGGCAAGTCAGTTAAGAACATATTCTTATTTTCAATGACGGCCTGGGAACAGTGGGTTAACTGCCTGTTCAGGGGCAGAACGACAGATTTGTACCTTGTCAGCTCGGGGGTTTGAACTCACAACCTTCCGGTTACTAGTCCAACGCTCTAACCACTAGGCTACATTGTTGACAGCACATTGTTTAAAGTTGTGCACTTTAAATGAGGACAAAGTAATTGTTTTTATCTTCAAGCTAATGTTTCTGTCATGGACTATCGGGGTTTCATTTGACATGAACAGGTGTTTTACTCTCATAGCATTTAGCCCTCTGGTCAGCCCTGACAATGGTATGCTGTCTTCCCTACTTCTAATAACGGTGAGCCTACAGCACCAATGGAGGGTCTATCAGAATCAATCAGTTCTATGACTTCTTTCACTGTTACTGTTAGCCTAGGCTACTGTTAGCCCAAACACTGTTACTGTTAGCCGAGGCTACTGTTAGCCCAAACACTGTTACTGTTAGCCGAGGCTACTGCTAGCCCAAACACTTTTACTGTTAGATAAACACTGTTGCTGTTAGCCTAGGCTACTGCTAGCCCAAACACTGTTACTGTTAGACAAACACTGTTGCTGTTAGCCTAGGCTACTGCTAGCCCAAACACTGTTACTGTTAGACAAACACTGTCACTGTTAGCCGAGGCTACTGTTAGCCCAAACACTGTTACTGTTAGCCTAGGCTACTGTTAGCCCAAACACTGTTACTATTAGCCTAGGCTACTGTCAGATAAACACTGTTACTGTTAGCCTAGGCTACTGTTAGATAAACACTGTTCTGTTAGCCTAGGCTACTGTTAGACAAACACTGCTGCTGTTAGCCTAGGCTACTGTTAGCCAAACACTGTTGCTGTTAGCCTAGGCTACTGTTAGCCAAACACTGTTACTGTTAGCCTAGGCTACTGCTAGCCCAAACACTGTTACTGTTAGCCTAGGCTACTGTTAGCCCAAACACTGTTGCTGTTAGCCTAGGCTACTGTTAGCCAAACACTGTTGCTGTTAGCCTAGGCTACTGTTAGCCAAACACTGTTACTGTTAGCCAAACACTGTTACTGTTAGCCTAGGCTACTGTTAGCCAAACACTGTTACTGTTAGCCTAGGCTACTGTTAGACAAACACTGTTGCTGTTAGCCGAGGCTACTGCTAGCCCAAACACTGTTACTGTTAGATAAACACTGTTGCTGTTAGCCTAGGCTACTGCTAGCCCAAACACTGTTACTGTTAGACAAACACTGTTGCTGTTAGCTGAGGCTACTGTTAGCCAAACACTGTTGCTGTTAGCTGAGGCTATTGTTAGTGTTGGATCCTGTATTTTACATTATAGCCATTACCATATATATGATTGAATATTATCTGCTGTTGGCTTGTGTGGACGTATGTATGTGTTATGCAACATAGCTGACTTGAAACATTGTTAACAGTTTCAGGGCCATGGGATTTTCTCATGATGGAAAAATACAGAGTAGCATGAAGACAGGAACTGTGCAATGAGTTGGGAGGGGGGCACATTCAGAGCAGGGTGTTGCGAGAACAAGCGGTCTTTTGTTAGATAACAGGAGCCAGGTGCGAGATAACAGTATGGAGCATGAGAGCCTGGATGTTCTTCACAAGCAACATTTACATCTATCAACAGAAGCGCCAAGAGGCGGGGACCCGCCTGAACGCCTGCAATAGGCTGAGCAAGTTTAAACCACGCCCAGTCTCTACTGTGATAGGCCAACAGACGGGTTGGAACTGTCTATCACAGTATAAAGAATACTGTTTTACATACGTCTTGTCAGTTCTCTGTTCTGCCCTGCGTGGTATTACAGTGAGCCCGTATATACGAAAGTTGCATTTGCCATTTATTACTTAGCTAATAAAAAATACATAGTATAAAATCGGTGACTCATTGTTATATTTATCCTGATACCAGATTTGAATTTACGCAACTCTAACATTAGCCAAACACTGTTGCTGTTAGCCGAGGCTACTGTTAGCCAAACACTGTTGCTGTTAGCCGAGGCTACTGTTAGCCAAACACTGTTGCTGTTAGCCAAACACTGTTGCTGTTAGCCGAGGCTACTGTTAGCCAAACACTGTTGCTGTTGGCCTAGGTTACTGTTAGCCAAACACTGTTGCTGTTAGCCGAGGCTACTGTTAGCCAAACACTGTTGCTGTTGGCCTAGGTTACTGTTAGCCCAAACACTGTTGCTGTTAGCCTAGGCTACTGTTAGCCCAAACACTGTTGCTGTTAGCCGAGGCTACTGTTAGCCAAACACTGTTGCTGTTAGCCTAGGCTACTGTTAGCCAAACACTGTTGCTGTTAGCCTAGGCTACTGTTAGCCAAACACTGTTGCTGTTAGCCTAGGATACTGTTAGCCAAACACTGTTGCTGTTAGCCTAGGTTACTGTTAGCCCAAACACTGTTGCTGTTAGCCCAGGTTACTGTTAGCCAAACACTGTTGCTGTTAGCCTAGGTTACTGTTAGCCCAAACACTGTTGCTGTTAGCCTAGGCTACTGTTAGCCCAAACACTGTTACTGTTAGCCTAGGCTACTGTTAGCCCAAACACTGTTACTGTTAGCCCAGGTTACTGTTAGCCAAACACTGTTGCTGTTAGCCTAGGTTACTGTTAGCCCAAACACTGTTGCTGTTAGCCTAGGCTACTGTTAGCCAAACACTGTTGCTGTTAGCCTAGGCTACTGTTAGCCAAACACTGTTGCTGTTAGCCTAGGTTATGTTAGCCCAAACACTGTTGCTGTTAGCCTAGGCTACTGTTAGCCAAACACTGTTACTGTTAGCCTAGGCTACTGCTAGCCCAAACACTGTTACTGTTAGCCTAGGCTACTGTTAGCCCAAACACTGTTACTGTTAGATAAACACTGTTGCTGTTAGCCTAGGCTACTGCTAGCCCAAACACTGTTACTGTTAGACAAACACTGTTGCTGTTAGCTGAGGCTACTGTTAGCCAAACACTGTTGCTGTTAGCTGAGGCTATTGTTAGTGTTGGATCCTGTATTTTACATTATAGCCATTACCATATATATGATTGAATATTATCTGCTGTTGGCTTGTGTGGATGTATGTATGTGTTATGCAACATAGCTGACTTGAAACATTGTTAACAGTTTCAGGGCCATGGGATTTTCTCATGATGGAAAAATACAGAGTAGCATGAAGACAGGAACTGTGCAATGAGTTGGGAGGGGGGCACATTCAGAGCAGGGTGTTGCGAGAACAAGCGGTCTTTTGTTAGATAACAGGAGCCAGGTGCGAGATAACGGTATGGAGCATGAGAGCCTGGATGTTCTTCACAAGCAACATTTACATCTATCAACAGAAGCGCCAAGAGGCGGGGACCCGCCTGAACGCCTGCAATAGGCTGAGCAAGTTTAAACCACGCCCAGTCTCTACTGTGATAGGCCAACAGACGGGTTGGAACTGTCTATCACAGTATAAAGAATACTGTTTTACATACGTCTTGTCAGTTCTCTGTTCTGCCCTGCGTGGTATTACAGTGAGCCCGTATATACGAAAGTTGCATTTGCCATTTATTACTTAGCTAATAAAAAATACATAGTATAAAATCGGTGACTCATTGTTATATTTATCCTGATACCAGATTTGAATTTACGCAACTCTAACATTAGCCAAACACTGTTGCTGTTAGCCGAGGCTACTGTTAGCCAAACACTGTTGCTGTTAGCCGAGGCTACTGTTAGCCAAACACTGTTGCTGTTAGCCAAACACTGTTGCTGTTAGCCGAGGCTACTGTTAGCCAAACACTGTTGCTGTTGGCCTAGGTTACTGTTAGCCAAACACTGTTGCTGTTAGCCGAGGCTACTGTTAGCCAAACACTGTTGCTGTTGGCCTAGGTTACTGTTAGCCCAAACACTGTTGCTGTTAGCCTAGGCTACTGTTAGCCCAAACACTGTTGCTGTTAGCCGAGGCTACTGTTAGCCAAACACTGTTGCTGTTAGCCTAGGCTACTGTTAGCCAAACACTGTTGCTGTTAGCCTAGGCTACTGTTAGCCAAACACTGTTGCTGTTAGCCTAGGATACTGTTAGCCAAACACTGTTGCTGTTAGCCTAGGTTACTGTTAGCCCAAACACTGTTGCTGTTAGCCCAGGTTACTGTTAGCCAAACACTGTTGCTGTTAGCCTAGGTTACTGTTAGCCCAAACACTGTTGCTGTTAGCCTAGGCTACTGTTAGCCCAAACACTGTTACTGTTAGCCTAGGCTACTGTTAGCCCAAACACTGTTACTGTTAGCCCAGGTTACTGTTAGCCAAACACTGTTGCTGTTAGCCTAGGTTACTGTTAGCCCAAACACTGTTGCTGTTAGCCTAGGCTACTGTTAGCCAAACACTGTTGCTGTTAGCCTAGGCTACTGTTAGCCAAACACTGTTGCTGTTAGCCTAGGTTACTGTTAGCCCAAACACTGTTGCTGTTAGCCCAGGTTACTGTTAGCCAAACACTGTTGCTGTTAGCCTAGGTTACTGTTAGCCCAAACACTGTTGCTGTTAGCCGAGGCTACTGTTAGCCAAAAACACACATCTGAATAGCACCCTAAGAACCGCAATCTGGATAGCTGAAAAGAAAGCATGATATTATTTGAATAGTGAAATAATGTCAAATGCCCATCCATAGGGTGGCAACACATACATTCTAAATGATTTCAATGGGGCCATTCTCCATTCTGATTGGTTTAATAAACTGTTCAATAAAACTTCAAACAAAATAACCATCTTTAGCATGTTCATACGTTTCTGCATTTCCTGCACTCAATTTGAGATCATTTCCACACTGCCACAATAGGGCAGCACGATATGGGCGAACAATCGCAGCCGTGTTTTTTTTTTAACCAAATATTGCAATTGCGATTTAGATCAAAACACCTGGGGTGAACTGTTAGAATCAGAATATTCTAATACGGTGATGTTTGATTTGACATCCTATGGCTGGGGTAGAATCATGGAATTAGAATGAATATTCAAATTCTATAGTTAGAATATAATAGTGGGCACTTTGAATACAGTGTTGTTTGACATCCTACGGTGTTGTTTGACATCCTACGGTGTTGTTTGGCATCCTACGGTGTTGTTTGACATCCTACGGTGTTGTTTGGCATCCTACGGTGTTTGTCATCCTATGGTGTTGTTTGACATCCTACGGTGTTGTTTGGCATCCTACGGTGTTGTTTGACATCCTACGGTGTTGTTTGGCATCCTACGGTGTTGTTTGGCATCCTACGGTGTTGTTTGACATCCTACGGTGTTGTTTGGCATCCTACGGTGTTGTTTGACATCCTACGGTGTTGTTTGGCATCCTACGGTGTTGTTTGACATCCTACGGTGTTGTTTGACATCCTACGGTGTTGTTTGGCATCCTACGGTGTTGTTTGACATCCTACGGTGTTGTTTGACATCCTACGGTGTTGTTTGGCATCCTACGGTGTTGTTTGGCATCCTACGGTGTTGTTTGACATCCTACGGTGTTGTTTGGCATCCTACGGTGTTGTTTGGCATCCTACGGTGTTGTTTGACATCCTACGGTGTTGTTTGGCATCCTACGGTGTTGTTCGACATCCTACGGTGTTGTTTGTCATCCTACGGTGTTGTTTGGCATCCTACGGTGTTGTTTGACATCCTACGGTGTTGTTTGGCATCCTACGGTGTTGTTTGACATCCTACGGTGTTGTTTGGCATCCTACGGTGTTGTTTGACATCCTAAGGTGTTGTTTGACATCCTACGGTGTTGTTTGGCATCCTACGGTGTTGTTCGACATCCTACGGTGTTGTTTGACATCCTACGGTGTTGTTTGACATCCTACGGTGTTGTTTGGCATCCTACGGTGTTGTTCGACATCTGTTTGACATCCTAAGGTGTTGTTTGACATCCTACGGTGTTGTTTGGCATCCTACGGTGTTGTTTGACATCCTAAGGTGTTGTTTGACATCCTACGGTGTTGTTTGGCATCCTACGGTGTTGTTTGACATCCTACGGTGTTGTTTGGCATCCTACGGTGTTGTTTGTCATCCTACGGTGTTGTTTGGCATCCTACGGTGTTGTTTGGCATCCTACGGTGTTGTTTGACATGACAATGAATGAAAAGTTATAGAACAGCTGCATAGTTGTCATCAAAGTCTTGAACACAAGACTAGTGTGAAGTGGTGGTCTCCTGGTCGAGCAAAACATCGCTCCCCGAGTGACAGGGGGCGGGGCTAGATCTGAAACATCACTCCCCGAGTGACAGGGGGCGGGGCTAGATCTGAAACATCGCTCCCCGAGTGACAGGGGGCGGGGCTAGATCTGAAACATCGCTCCCCGAGTGACAGGGGGCGGGGCTAGATCTGAAACATCACTCCCCGAGTGACAGGGGGCGGGGCTAGATCTGAAACATCGCTCCCCGAGTGACAGGGGGCGGGGCTAGATCTGAAACATCGCTCCCCGAGTGACAGGGGGCGGGGCTAGATCTGAAACATCGCTCCCCGAGTGACAGGGGGCGGGGCTAGATCTGTGTGGAAAGCGGCATGGAGAGGAGAGAGATGACTCAAGTAGCAGAGTAAACTATAAAAACGGATGCTATACACAGCGGAGTAGCGTGTAATTTAACAAACCTAACATTGAAATACCTTTTTATAGAAGGTGAAGTAAAAACCCAAACTGGTCCATGCATCAATACCGGTGTATAGTCAAATATGGTATATCGCCCAGCCCTAGTACTGCATACTGTGTAATATATACTCTTTACTGGAGTAAGCATGAACCATTGTGGAAATTAAATGTGGATGAGATGAATGACTTCTTGTTGATGTTGTTGTTGTTGTTGTTGTTGTTGACAACCACAGAATACACCAGCCTCCGAGAATCTCCACTCCGAATATTCCTGGGAATCATCTCCACAACACTGTCCTGTCAATCATCTCCACAACACTGTCCTGTCAATCATCTCCACAACACTGTCCTGTCCAAACTCATCTCCACAACACTGTCCTGTCAATCATCTCCACAACACTGTCCTGTCCAAACTCATCTCCACAACACTGTCCTGTCAATCATCTCCACAACACTGTCCTGTCAATCATCTCCACAACACTGTCCTGTCCAAACTCATCTCCACAACACTGTCCTGTCAATCATCTCCACAACACTGTCCTGTCCAAACTCATCTCCACAACACTGTCCTGTCCAAATCATCTCCACAACACTGTCCTGTCCAAACTCATCTCCACAACACTGTCCTGTCAATCATCTCCACAACACTGTCCTGTCAATCATCTCCACAACACTGTCCTGTCAATCATCTCCACAACACTGTCCTGTCAATCATCTCCACAACACTGTCCTGTCTAAATCATCTCCACAACACTGTCCTGTCAATCATCTCCACAACACTGTCCTGTCTAAATCATCTCCACAACACTGTCCTGTCTAAATCATCTCCACAACACTGTCCTGTCAATCATCTCCACAACACTGTCCTGTCAATCATCTCCACAACACTGTCCTGTCTATCATCTCCACAACACTGTCCTGTCAATCATCTCCACAACACTGTCCTGTCAATCATCTCCACAACACTGTCCTGTCAATCATCTCCACAACACTGTCCTGTCAATCATCTCCACAACACTGTCCTGTCAATCATCTCCACAACACTGTCCTGTCTAAATCATCTCCACAACACTGTCCTGTCAATCATCTCCACAACACTGTCCTGTCAATCATCTCACAACACTGTCCTGTCAATCATCTCCACAACACTGTCCTGTCCAAACTCATCTCCACAACACTATCCTGTCCAAACTCATCTCCACAACACTGTCCTGTCCAAACTCATCTCCACAACACTGTCCTGTCTAAACTCATCTCCACAACACTGTCCTGTCTAAACTCATCTCCACAACACTATCCTGTCCAAACTCATCTCCACAACACTGTCCTGTCAATCATCTCCACAACACTGTCCTGTCTAAACTCATCTCCACAACACTGTCCTGTCAATCATCTCCACAACACTGTCCTGTCCAAACTCATCTCCACAACACTGTCCTGTCCAAACTCATCTCCACAACACTGTCCTGTCTAAACTCATCTCCACAACACTGTCCTGTCAATCATCTCCACAACACTGTCCTGTCTAAACTCATCTCCACAACACTGTCCTGTCAATCATCTCCACAACACTGTCCTGTCTAAACTCATCTCCACAACACTGTCCTGTCAATCATCTCCACAACACTGTCCTGTCAATCATCTCCACAACACTGTCCTGTCCAAACTCATCTCCACAACACTGTCCTGTCAATCATCTCCACAACACTGTCCTGTTAATCATCTCCACAACACTGTCCTGTCCAAACTCATCTCCACAACACTGTCCTGTCAATCATCTCCACAACACTGTCCTGTCAATCATCTCCACAACACTGTCCTGTCCAAACTCATCTCCACAACACTGTCCTGTCAATCATCTCCACAACACTGTCCTGTCTATCATCTCCACAACACTGTCCTGTCAATCATCTCCACAACACTGTCCTGTCTAAATCATCTCCACAACACTGTCCTGTCAATCATCTCCACAACACTGTCCTGTCTAAATCATCTCCACAACACTGTCCTGGGAATCATCTCCACAACACTGTCCTGTCAATCATCTCCACAACACTGTCCTGTCTAAATCATCTCCACAACACTGTCCTGTCTAAATCATCTCCACAACACTGTCCTGTCAATCATCTCCACAACACTGTCCTGTCCAAACTCATCTCCACAACACTGTCCTGTCAATCATCTCCACAATACTGTCCTGTCAATCATCTCCACAACACTGTCCTGTCAATCATCTCCACAACACTGTCCTGTCCAAACTCATCTCCACAACACTGTCCTGTCAATCATCTCCACAACACTGTCCTGTCAATCATCTCCACAACACTGTCCTGTCCAAACTCATCTCCACAACACTATCCTGTCCAAACTCATCTCCACAACACTGTCCTGTCCAAACTCATCTCCACAACACTGTCCTGTCTAAACTCATCTCCACAACACTGTCCTGTCTAAACTCATCTCCACAACACTATCCTGTCCAAACTCATCTCCACAACACTGTCCTGTCAATCATCTCCACAACACTGTCCTGTCTAAACTCATCTCCACAACACTGTCCTGTCAATCATCTCCACAACACTGTCCTGTCCAAACTCATCTCCACAACACTGTCCTGTCCAAACTCATCTCCACAACACTGTCCTGTCTAAACTCATCTCCACAACACTGTCCTGTCAATCATCTCCACAACACTGTCCTGTCTAAACTCATCTCCACAACACTGTCCTGTCAATCATCTCCACAACACTGTCCTGTCTAAACTCATCTCCACAACACTGTCCTGTCAATCATCTCCACAACACTGTCCTGTCCAAACTCATCTCCACAACACTGTCCTGTCCAAACTCATCTCCACAACACTGTCCTGTCAATCATCTCCACAACACTGTCCTGTCAATCATCTCCACAACACTGTCCTGTCTAAACTCATCTCCACAACACTATCCTGTCCAAACTCATCTCCACAACACTGTCCTGTCAATCATCTCCACAACACTGTCCTGTCCAAACTCATCTCCACAACACTGTCCTGTCAATCATCTCCACAACACTGTCCTGTCAATCATCTCCACAACACTGTCCTGTCAATCATCTCCACAACACTGTCCTGTCAATCATCTCCACAACACTGTCCTGTCAATCATCTCCACAACACTGTCCTGTCCAAACTCATCTCCACAACACTGTCCTGTCAATCATCTCCACAATACTGTCCTGTCAATCATCTCCACAACACTGTCCTGTCAATCATCTCCACAACACTGTCCTGTCTAAATCATCTCCACAACACTGTCCTGTCTAAATCATCTCCACAACACTGTCCTGTCTAAATCATCTCCACAACACTGTCCTGTCTAAATCATCTCCACAACACTGTCCTGTCAATCATCTCCACAACACTGTCCTGTCAATCATCTCCACAACACTGTCCTGTCAATCATCTCCACAACACTGTCCTGTCCAAACTCATCTCCACAACACTGTCCTGTCCAAACTCATCTCCACAACACTGTCCTGTCAATCATCTCCACAACACTGTCCTGTCAATCATCTCCACAACACTGTCCTGTCCAAACTCATCTCCACAACACTGTCCTGTCAATCATCTCCACAACACTGTCCTGTCAATCATCTCCACAACACTGTCCTGTCCAAACTCATCTCCACAACACTGTCCTGTCAATCATCTCCACAACACTGTCCTGTCAATCATCTCCACAACACTGTCCTGTCAATCATCTCCACAACACTGTCCTGTCAATCATCTCCACAACACTGTCCTGTCAATCATCTCCACAACACTGTCCTGTCAATCATCTCCACAACACTGTCCTGTCCAAACTCATCTCCACAACACTGTCCTGTCAATCATCTCCACAACACTGTCCTGTCAATCATCTCCACAACACTGTCCTGTCAATCATCTCCACAACACTGTCCTGTCCAAACTCATCTCCACAACACTGTCCTGTCTATCATCTCCACAACACTGTCCTGTCAATCATCTCCACAACACTGTCCTGTCTATCATCTCCACAACACTGTCCTGTCAATCATCTCCACAACACTGTCCTGTCAATCATCTCCACAACACTGTCCTGTCAATCATCTCCACAACACTGTCCTGTCAATCATCTCCACAACACTGTCCTGTCAATCATCTCCACAACACTGTCCTGTCTAAATCATCTCCACAACACTGTCCTGTCAATCATCTCCACAACACTGTCCTGTCAATCATCTCCACAACACTGTCCTGTCAATCATCTCCACAACACTGTCCTGTCTAAATCATCTCCACAACACTGTCCTGTCAATCATCTCCACAACACTGTCCTGTCAATCATCTCCACAACACTGTCCTGTCAATCATCTCCACAACACTGTCCTGTCCAAACTCATCTCCACAACACTATCCTGTCCAAACTCATCTCCACAACACTGTCCTGTCCAAACTCATCTCCACAACACTGTCCTGTCTAAACTCATCTCCACAACACTGTCCTGTCTAAACTCATCTCCACAACACTATCCTGTCCAAACTCATCTCCACAACACTGTCCTGTCAATCATCTCCACAACACTGTCCTGTCTAAACTCATCTCCACAACACTGTCCTGTCAATCATCTCACAACACTGTCCTGTCCAAACTCAACACTGTCCTGTCCAAACTCATCTCCACAACACTGTCCTGTCTAAACTCATCTCCACAACACTGTCCTGTCAATCATCTCCACAACACTGTCCTGTCTAAACTCATCTCCACAACACTGTCCTGTCAATCATCTCCACAACACTGTCCTGTCCAAACTCATCTCCACAACACTGTCCTGTCAATCATCTCCACAACACTGTCCTGTCCAAACTCATCTCCACAACACTGTCCTGTCCAACCTCATCTCCACACCACTGTCCTGTCAATCATCTCCACAACACTGTCCTGTCAATCATCTCCACAACACTGTCCTGTCCAAACTCATCTCCACAACACTGTCCTGTCAATCATCTCCACAACACTGTCCTGTTAATCATCTCCACAACACTGTCCTGTCCAAACTCATCTCCACAACACTGTCCTGTCAATCATCTCCACAACACTGTCCTGTCTATCATCTCCACAACACTGTCCTGTCAATCATCTCCACAACACTGTCCTGTCTAAATCATCTCCACAACACTGTCCTGTCAATCATCTCCACAACACTGTCCTGTCTAAATCATCTCCACAACACTGTCCTGTCAATCATCTCCACAACACTGTCCTGGGAATCATCTCCACAACACTGTCCTGTCAATCATCTCCACAACACTGTCCTGTCTAAATAATCTCCACAACACTGTCCTGTCTAAATCATCTCCACAACACTGTCCTGTCAATCATCTCCACAACACTGTCCTGTCTAAATCATCTCCACAACACTGTCCTGTCAATCATCTCCACAACACTGTCCTGTCTAAATCATCTCCATAACACTGTCCTGTCAATCATCTCCACAACACTGTCCTGTCCAAACTCATCTCCACAACACTGTCCTGTCCAAACTCATCTCCACAACACTGTCCTGTCAATCATCTCCACAACACTGTCCTGTCAATCATCTCCACAACACTGTCCTGTCCAAACTCATCTCCACAACACTGTCCTGTCAATCATCTCCACAACACTGTCCTGTCAATCATCTCCACAACACTGTCCTGTCCAAACTCATCTCCACAACACTGTCCTGTCAATCATCTCCACAACACTGTCCTGTCAATCATCTCCACAACACTGTCCTGTCAATCATCTCCACAACACTGTCCTGTCAATCATCTCCACAACACTGTCCTGTCAATCATCTCCACAACACTGTCCTGTCAATCATCTCCACAACACTGTCCTGTCCAAACTCATCTCCACAACACTGTCCTGTCAATCATCTCCACAACACTGTCCTGTCAATCATCTCCACAACACTGTCCTGTCAATCATCTCCACAACACTGTCCTGTCAATCATCTCCACAACACTGTCCTGTCAATCATCTCCACAACACTGTCCTGTCAATCATCTCCACAACACTGTCCTGTCAATCATCTCCACAACACTGTCCTGTCAATCATCTCCACAACACTGTCCTGTCAATCATCTCCACAACACTGTCCTGTCTAAACACTGCAGGTGAAATCTGTAATGACTCTCTGCACATTGTGACTGATCATTGAACTTAAATGGTATTTTATTTGACCAGTGCTTGATTTGTGTGGTATTTGATGAGTGTAAGGAATGAAGCTCATATCTGTGGGATTGTAAATCTGCACCAGAGGAGAAACACCCTAATTGCAGCCAGGCTTATAACGTGTCAACCTATACAGTAGATCCTGGGCTATGTAATGTATCAACCTCCAGTATTTATGCTGCAGTAGTTTATGTGTCGGGGGGCTGTTGTCAGTTTGTTATATCTGGAGTACTTCTCTTGTCCTATTCGGTGTCCTGTGTGAATCTAAGTGTGCGTTCTCCAATTCTCTCCTCTCTTTCTTTCTCTCTCTCGGGAGGACCTGAGCCCTAGGACCATGCCCCAGGACTACCTGACATGATGACTCCTTGCTGTCCCCAGTCCACCTGGCCATGCTGCTGTTCCAGTTTCAACTGACCTGAGCCCTAGGACCATGCCCCAGGACTACCTGACATGATGACTCCTTGCTGTCCCCAGTCCACCTGGCCATGCTGCTGCTCCAGTTTCAACTGACCTGAGCCCTAGGACCATGCCCCAGGACTACCTGACTTGATGACTCCTTGCTGTCCCCAGTCCACCTGGCCGTGCTGCTGTTCCAGTTTCAACTGGCCTGAGCCCTAGGACCATGCCCCAGGACTACCTGACATGATGACTCCTTGCTGTCCCCAGTCCACCTGGCCATGCTGCTGCTCCAGTTTCAACTGACCTGAGCCCTAGGACCATGCCCCAGGACTACCTGACATGATGACTCCTTGCTGTCCCCAGTCCACCTGGCCATGCTGCTGCTCCAGTTTCAACTGACCTGAGCCCTAGGACCGTGCCCCAGGACTACCTGACATGATGACTCCTTGCTGTCCCCAGTCCACCTGGCCATGCTGCTGCTCCAGTTTCAACTGACCTGAGCCCTAGGACCATGCCCCAGGACTACCTGACATGATGACTCCTTGCTGTCCCCAGTCCACCTGGCCATGCTGCTGCTCCAGTTTCAACTGACCTGAGCCCTAGGACCATGCCCCAGGACTACCTGACATGATGACTCCTTGCTGTCCCCAGTCCACCTGGCCATGCTGCTGCTCCAGTTTCAACTGACCTGAGCCCGAGGACCATGCCCCAGGACTACCTGACATGATGACTCCTTGCTGTCCCCAGTCCACCTGGCCATGCTGCTGCTCCAGTTTCAACTGACCGGAGCCCTATGACCATGCCCCAGGACTACCTGACATGATGACTCCTTGCTGTCCCCAGTCCACCTGGCCATGCTGCTGCTCCAGTTTCAACTGACCTGAGCCCTATGACCATGCCCCAGGACTACCTGACATGATGACTCCTTGCTGTCCCCAGTCCACCTGGCCATGCTGCTGCTCCAGTTTCAACTGACCTGAGCCCGAGGACCATGCCCCAGGACTACCTGACATGATGGCTCCTTGCTGTCCCCAGTCCACCTGGCCATGCTGCTGCTCCAGTTTCAACTGACCTGAGCCCGAGGACCATGCCCCAGGACTACCTGACATGATGCACCTGGGCTGTCCCCAGTCCACCTGAGATATCAGCTGATGTGCTCCAGTTTGATTTGATTTGATTTGAACCTGTAGGACCCCCAGTCCACCTGGCCATGCTGGTCATTACCAGTTTCAACATTTGACCTGGGCTATGTAATGTGTTAACCATGCCCCAGGACTACCTGACATGATGGTTTGCTTCCCCAGGTAATGTGTTTCTACCTAGGACCTGGGCTATGTAACCTGCATTTCTTGCTGTTTGGGCTGTTTTATACTGGGTTTCTGTACAGCACTTTGTTAATATCACTGAGTGACCTGGGCTTACCTATACATAGGACCTATATAATGCTATACAGTAGGATTTATGTAATGTGTTTATCTATACAGTAGGATCTGGGCTATGTAATGTGTTAATCTATACAGTAGGACCTGGGCTATGTAATGTGTTAACCTATACAGTAGGATCTGGGCTATTAATGTAAATAGGACTATGTAATGTGTGTGGGCCTAACCTATACAGTAGGACCTGGGTTATGTAATGTGTTAATCTATACAGTAGGACCTGGCTATGTAATGTGTTAATTTATACATGTAATTTAACAGTAGGACCTGGTTATGTAATGTGTTAATCTATACAGTAGGACCTGGGCTTATGTAATGTGTTTCTATACAGTAGGACCTGGGTTATGTAATGTGTTAATCTATACAGTAGGACCTGGGTTATGTAATGTGTTAATCTGGGGTTTTAGGCCTTTTAATGAGTTAATCTTACAGTAGGACCTGGATGCTATGTAATGTGTCAATCTATACATTTGACCTGGGTTTGTAATGTGTTAATCTATACAGTAGGACCTGGGCTATGTAATGTGTTAATCTATACAGTAGGACCTGGGCTATGTAATGTGTTAATCTATACAGTAGGACCTGGGCTATGTAATGTGTTAATCTATACAGTAGGACCTGGTGTTAATATGTAATGTGTTAATCTATACAGTAGGACCTGGGCTATGTAATGACCTGGGTTATGTAATGCGTTAACCTATACAGTAGGACCTGGGCTATGTAATGTGTTAACCTATACAGTAGGATCTGGGTTATGTAATGTGTTAACCTATACAGTAGGATCTGGGTTATGTAATGTGTTAATCTATACAGTAGAACCAGGGCTATGTAATGTGTTAATCTATACAGTAGGACCTGGGCTATGTAATGTGTTAATCTATACAGTAGGACCTGGGCTATGTAATGTGTTAATCTATACAGTAGGACCTGGGCTATGTAATGTGTTAATCTATACAGTAGGACCTGGGCTATGTAATGTGTTAATCTATACAGTAGGATCTGGGCTATGTAATGTGTTAATCTATACAGTAGGACCTGGGCTATGTAATGTGTTTATCTATACAGTAGGATCTGGGCTATGTAATGTGTTAATCTATACAGTAGGACCTGGGCTATGTAATGTGTTAATCTATACAGTAGGACCTGGGCTATGTAATGTGTTAATCTATACAGTAGGACCTGGGCTATGTAATGTGTTAATCTATACAGTAGGACCTGGGCTATGTAATGTGTTAATCTATACAGTAGGACCTGGGTTATGTAATGTGTTAATCTATACAGTAGGACCTGGGCTATGTAATGTGTTAATCTATACAGTAGGACCTGGGTTATGTAATGTGTTAATCTATACAGTAGGACCTGGGCTATGTAATGTGTTAATCTATACAGTAGGACCTGGGTTATGTAATGTGTTAATCTATACAGTAGGACCTGGGTTATGTAATGTGTTAATCTATACAGTAGGACCTGGGCTATGTAATGTGTCAATCTATACAGTAGGACCTGGGTTATGTAATGTGTCAATCTATACAGTAGGACCTGGGTTATGTAATGTGTTAATCTATACAGTAGGACCTGGGCTATGTAATGTGTTAATCTATACAGTAGGACCTGGGCTATGTAATGTGTTAATCTATACAGTAGGACCTGGGTTATGTAATGTGTCAATCTATACAGTAGGACCTGGGTTATGTAATGTGTCAATCTATACAGTAGGACCTGGGTTATGTAATGTGTCAATCTATACAGTAGGACCTGGGCTATGTAATGTGTCAATCTATACAGTAGGACCTGGGTTATGTAATGTGTCAATCTATACAGTAGGACCTGGGTTATGTAATGTGTTAATCTATACAGTAGGACCTGGGCTATGTAATGTGTTAATCTATACAGTAGGACCTGGGTTATGTAATGTGTTAATCTATACAGTAGGTCCTGGGCTATGTAATGTGTTAATCTATACAGTAGGACCTGGGTTATGTAATGTGTTAATCTATACAGTAGGACCTGGGTTATGTAATGTGTTAACCTATACAGTAGGACCTGGGCTATGTAATGTGTTAATCTATACAGTAGGACCTGGGTTATGTAATGTGTTAATCTATACAGTAGGACCTGGGCTATGTAATGTGTTAATCTATACAGTAGGACCTGGGTTATGTAATGTGTTAATCTATACAGTAGGACCTGGGCTATGTAATGTGTTAACCTATACAGTAGGACCTGGGCTATGTAATGTGTTAATCTATACAGTAGGACCTGGGTTATGTAATGTGTTAATCTATACAGTAGGACCTGGGCTATGTAATGTGTTAATCTATACAGTAGGACCCTGGGTGTTATGTAATGTGTAATGTGTTAATCTATACAGTAGGACCTGGTAATGTGTTAATCTATGTAATGTGTTAATCTATACAGTAGGACCTGGGTTATGTAATGTGTAATGTGTTAATCTATACAGTAGGACCTGGGCTATGTAATGTGTTAATCTATACAGTAGGACCTGGGCTATGTAATGTGTTAATCTATACAGTAGGACCTGGGTTATGTAATGTGTTAATCTATACAGTAGGACCTGGGCTATGTAATGTGTTAATCTATACAGTAGGACCTGGGCTATGTAATGTGTTAATCTATACAGTAGGACCTGGGCTATGTAATGTGTTAATCTATACAGTAGGACCTGGGCTATGTAATGTGTTAATCTATACAGTAGGACCTGGGCTATGTAATGTGTTAATCTATACAGTAGGACCTGGGCTATGTAATGTGTTAATCTATACAGTAGGACCTGGGCTATGTAATGTGTTAATCTATACAGTAGGACCTGGGCTATGTAATGTGTTAATGTGTGTTATCTATACAGTAGGTCCTGGGCTATGTAATGTGTTAATCTATACAGTAGGACCTGGGCTATGTAATGTGTTAATCTATACAGTAGGACCTGGGTTATGTAATGTGTTAATCTATACAGTAGGACCTGGGCTATGTAATGAGTTAATCTATACAGTAGGACCTGGGTTATGTAATGTGTTAATCTATACAGTAGGACCTGGGCTATGTAATGTGTTAATCTATACAGTAGGACCTGGGTTATGTAATGTGTTAATCTATACAGTAGGACCTGGGCTATGTAATGTGTTAATCTATACAGTAGGACCTGGGTTATGTAATGTGTTAATCTATACAGTAGGACCTGGGCTATGTAATGTGTTAATCTATACAGTAGGACCTGGGCTATGTAATGTGTTAATCTATACAGTAGGACCTGGGTTATGTAATGTGTCAATCTATACAGTAGGACCTGGGTTATGTAATGTGTTAATCTATACAGTAGGACCTGGGTTATGTAATGTGTTAATCTATACAGTAGGACCTGGGTTATGTAATGTGTTAATCTATACAGTAGGACCTGGGCTATGTAATGTGTTAATCTATACAGTAGGACCTGGGTTATGTAATGTGTTAATCTATACAGTAGGACCTGGGTTATGTAATGTGTTAATCTATACAGTAGGACCTGGGCTATGTAATGTGTTAATCTATACAGTAGGACCTGGGTTATGTAATGTGTTAATCTATACAGTAGGACCTGGGTTAGGTAATGTGTTAATCTATACAGTAGGACCTGGGCTATGTAATGTGTTAATCTATACAGTAGGACCTGGGTTATGTAATGTGTTAATCTATGTGTTAATCTACAGTAGGACCTGGGCTATGTAATGTGTTAATCTATACAGTAGGACCTGGGCTATGTAATGTGTTAATCTATACAGTAGGACCTGGGCTATGTAATGTGTCAATCTATACAGTAGGACCTGGGTTATGTAATGTGTTAATCTATACAGTAGGACCTGGGTTATGTAATGTGTTAATCTATACAGTAGGACCTGGGTTATGTAATGTGTTAATCTATACAGTAGGACCTGGGTTATGTAATGTGTTAATCTATACAGTAGGACCTGGGTTATGTAATGTGTTAATCTATACAGTAGGACCTGGGTTATGTAATGTGTTAATCTATACAGTAGGACCTGGGTTATGTAATGTGTTAACCTATACAGTAGGACCTGGGTTATGTAATGTGTTAATCTATACAGTAGGACCTGGGCTATGTAATGTGTTAATCTATACAGTAGGACCTGGGCTATGTAATGTGTTAATCTATACAGTAGGACCTGGGTTATGTAATGTGTTAACCTATACAGTAGGACCTGGGCTATGTAATGTGTTAACCTATACAGTAGGACCTGGGTTATGTAATGTGTTAATCTATACAGTAGGACCTGGGTTAGGTAATGTGTTAATCTATACAGTAGGACCTGGGCTATGTAATGTGTTAACCTATACAGTAGGACCTGGGCTATGTAATGTGTTAATCTATACAGTAGGACCTGGGTTATGTAATGTGTTAATCTATACAGTAGGACCTGGGCTATGTAATGTGTTAATCTATACAGTAGGACCTGGGCTATGTAATGTGTTAATCTATACAGTAGGACCTGGGTTATGTAATGTGTTAATCTATACAGTAGGACCTGGGTTATGTAATGTGTTAATCTATACAGTAGGACCTGGGTTAGGTAATGTGTTAATCTATACAGTAGGACCTGGGTTATGTAATGTGTTAATCTATACAGTAGGACCTGGGTTATGTAATGTGTTAATCTATACAGTAGGACCTGGGCTATGTAATGTGTTAATCTATACAGTAGGACCTGGGTTATGTAATGTGTTAATCTATACAGTAGGACCTGGGTTATGTAATGTGTTAACCTATACAGTAGGTCCTGGGTTATGTAATGTGTTAATCTATACAGTAGGACCTGGGTTATGTAATGTGTTAACCTATACAGTAGGTCCTGGGTTATGTAATGTGTTAATCTATACAGTAGGTCCTGGGTTATGTAATGTGTTAATCTATACAGTAGGACCTGGGTTATGTAATGTGTTAATCTATACAGTAGGACCTGGGTTATGTAATGTGTTAACCTATACAGTAGGACCTGGGTTATGTAATGTGTTAATCTATACAGTAGGACCTGGGTTATGTAATGTGTTAATCTATACAGTAGGACCTGGGTTATGTAATGTGTTAACCTATACAGTAGGTCCTGGGTTATGTAATGTGTTAACCTATAAAGTAGGACCTGGGTTATGTAATGTGTTAATCTATACAGTAGGACCTGGGTTATGTAATGTGTTAATCTATACAGTAGGACCTGGGTTATGTAATGTGTTAATCTATACAGTAGGACCTGGGTTATGTAATGTGTTAATCTATACAGTAGGACCTGGGTTATGTAATGTGTTAATCTATACAGTAGGACCTGGGTTATGTAATGTGTCAATCTATACAGTAGGACCTGGGTTATGTAATGTGTTAATCTATACAGTAGGACCTGGGTTATGTAATGTGTTAATCTATACAGTAGGACCTGGGCTATGTAATGTGTTAATCTATACAGTAGGACCTGGGTTATGTAATGTGTCAATCTATACAGTAGGACCTGGGTTATGTAATGTGTTAATCTATACAGTAGGACCTGGGCTATGTAATGTGTTAATCTATACACTAGGACCTGGGTTATGTAATGTGTTAATCTATACAGTAGGTCCTGGGCTATGTAATGTGTCAATCTATACAGTAGGACCTGGGTTAGGTAATGTGTTAATCTATACAGTAGGACCTGGGCTATGTATGTAATGTGTTAATCTATACAGTAGGACCTGGGCTATGTAATGTGTTAATCTATACAGTAGGACCTGGGTTATGTAATGTGTTAATCTATACAGTAGGATCTGGGCTATGTAATGTGTTAATCTATACAGTAGGACCTGGGCTATGTAATGTGTTTATCTATACAGTAGGATCTGGGCTATGTAATGTGTTTACCTATACAGTAGGACCTGGGCTATGTAATGTATCAACCTATACAGTAGGACCTGGGCTATGTAATGTGTTAATCTATACAGTAGGACCTGGGCTATGTAATGTGTTAATCTATACAGTAGGACCTGGGCTATGTAATGTGTTAATCTATACAGTAGGACCTGGGTTATGTAATGTGTTAATCTATACAGTAGGACCTGGGCTATGTAATGTGTTAATCTATACAGTAGGACCTGGGTTATGTAATGTGTTAATCTATACAGTAGGTCCTGGGCTATGTAATGTGTTAACCTATACAGTAGGACCTGGGTTATGTAATGTGTTAATCTATACAGTAGGACCTGGGTTATGTAATGTGTTAATCTATACAGTAGGACCTGGGCTATGTAATGTATCAATCTATACAGTAGGACCTGGGTTATGTAATGTGTCAATCTATACAGTAGGACCTGGGTTATGTAATGTGTCAATCTATACAGTAGGACCTGGGTTATGTAATGTGTTAATCTATACAGTAGGACCTGGGCTATGTAATGTGTTAATCTATACAGTAGGACCTGGGTTATGTAATGTGTCAATCTATACAGTAGGACCTGGGTTATGTAATGTGTCAATCTATACAGTAGGACCTGGGTTATGTAATGTGTCAATCTATACAGTAGGACCTGGGCTATGTAATGTGTCAATCTATACAGTAGGACCTGGGTTATGTAATGTGTCAATCTATACAGTAGGACCTGGGTTATGTAATGTGTTAATCTATACAGTAGGACCTGGGCTATGTAATGTGTTAATCTATACAGTAGGACCTGGGTTATGTAATGTGTTAATCTATACAGTAGGTCCTGGGCTATGTAATGTGTTAATCTATACAGTAGGACCTGGGTTATGTAATGTGTTAATCTATACAGTAGGACCTGGGTTATGTAATGTGTTAACCTATACAGTAGGACCTGGGCTATGTAATGTGTTAATCTATACAGTAGGACCTGGGCTATGTAATGTGTTAATCTATACAGTAGGACCTGGGCTATGTAATGTGTTAATCTATACAGTAGGACCTGGGCTATGTAATGTGTTAATCTATACAGTAGGACCTGGGCTATGTAATGTGTTAATCTATACAGTAGGACCTGGGTTATGTAATGAGTTAATCTATACAGTAGGACCTGGGCTATGTAATGTGTTAACCTATACAGTAGGACCTGGGTTATGTAATGTGTTAATCTATACAGTAGGACCTGGGTTATGTAATGTGTTAATCTATACAGTAGGACCTGGGCTATGTAATGTATCAATCTATACAGTAGGACCTGGGTTATGTAATGTGTCAATCTATACAGTAGGACCTGGGTTATGTAATGTGTCAATCTATACAGTAGGACCTGGGTTATGTAATGTGTTAATCTATACAGTAGGACCTGGGCTATGTAATGTGTTAATCTATACAGTAGGACCTGGGTTATGTAATGTGTTAATCTATACAGTAGGACCTGGGTTATGTAATGTGTTAATCTATACAGTAGGACCTGGGTTATGTAATGTGTTAATCTATACAGTAGGACCTGGGCTATGTAATGTGTTAATCTATACAGTAGGACCTGGGTTATGTAATGTGTTAATCTATACAGTAGGACCTGGGTTATGTAATGTGTTAATCTATACAGTAGGACCTGGGCTATGTAATGTGTTAATCTATACAGTAGGACCTGGGTTATGTAATGTGTTAATCTATACAGTAGGACCTGGGCTATGTAATGTGTTAATCTATACAGTAGGACCTGGGTTATGTAATGTGTTAATCTATACAGTAGGACCTGGGTTATGTAATGTGTTAACCTATACAGTAGGACCTGGGCTATGTAATGTGTTAATCTATACAGTAGGACCTGGGCTATGTAATGTGTTAATCTATACAGTAGGACCTGGGCTATGTAATGTGTTAATCTATACAGTAGGACCTGGGTTATGTAATGTGTTAACCTATACAGTAGGACCTGGGCTATGTAATGTGTTAACCTATACAGTAGGACCTGGGCTATGTAATGTGTCAATCTATACAGTAGGACCTGGGTTATGTAATGTGTCAATCTATACAGTAGGACCTGGGTTATGTAATGTGTTAATCTATACAGTAGGACCTGGGCTATGTAATGTGTTAATCTATACAGTAGGACCTGGGTTATGTAATGTGTTAATCTATACAGTAGGACCTGGGTTATGTAATGTGTTAATCTATACAGTAGGACCTGGGTTATGTAATGTGTTAATCTATACAGTAGGACCTGGGTTATGTAATGTGTTAACCTATACAGTAGGACCTGGGCTATGTAATGTGTTAATCTATACAGTAGGACCTGGGCTATGTAATGTGTTAATCTATACAGTAGGACCTGGGCTATGTAATGTGTTAATCTATACAGTAGGACCTGGGTTATGTAATGTGTTAACCTATACAGTAGGACCTGGGCTATGTAATGTGTTAACCTATACAGTAGGACCTGGGTTATGTAATGTGTTAATCTATACAGTAGGACCTGGGTTAGGTAATGTGTTAATCTATACAGTAGGACCTGGGCTATGTAATGTGTTAACCTATACAGTAGGACCTGGGCTATGTAATGTGTTAATCTATACAGTAGGACCTGGGTTAGGTAATGTGTTAATCTATACAGTAGGACCTGGGCTATGTAATGTGTTAATCTATACAGTAGGACCTGGGTTATGTAATGTGTTAATCTATACAGTAGGACCTGGGTTATGTAATGTGTTAATCTATACAGTAGGACCTGGGTTATGTAATGTGTTAATCTATACAGTAGGACCTGGGTTATGTAATGTGTTAACCTATACAGTAGGACCTGGGTTATGTAATGTGTTAATCTATACAGTAGGACCTGGGTTATGTAATGTGTTAATCTATACAGTAGGACCTGGGTTATGTAATGTGTTAATCTATACAGTAGGACCTGGGTTATGTAATGTGTTAATCTATACAGTAGGACCTGGGTTATGTAATGTGTTAATCTATACAGTAGGACCTGGGTTATGTAATGTGTTAACCTATACAGTAGGTCCTGGGTTATGTAATGTGTTAATCTATACAGTAGGACCTGGGTTATGTAATGTGTTAACCTATACAGTAGGTCCTGGGTTATGTAATGTGTTAATCTATACAGTAGGACCTGTTAATGTGTTAATCTATACAGTAGGACCTGGGTTATGTAATGTGTTAATCTATACAGTAGGACCTGGGTTATGTAATGTGTTAACCTATACAGTAGGACCTGGGTTATGTAATGTGTTAATCTATACAGTAGGACCTGGGTTATGTAATGTGTTAATCTATACAGTAGGACCTGGGTTATGTAATGTGTTAACCTATACAGTAGGACCTGGGTTATGTAATGTGTTAATCTATAAAGTAGGACCTGGGTTATGTAATGTGTTAATCTATACAGTAGGACCTGGGTTATGTAATGTGTTAATCTATACAGTAGGACCTGGGTTATGTAATGTGTTAATCTATACAGTAGGACCTGGGTTATGTAATGTGTTAACCTATACAGTAGGACCTGGGTTATGTAATGTGTTCATCTATACAGTAGGACCTGGGTTATGTAATGTGTCAATCTATACAGTAGGACCTGGGTTATGTAATGTGTTAATCTATACAGTAGGACCTGGGCTATGTAATGAGTTAATCTATACAGTAGGACCTGGGCTATGTAATGTGTTAATCTATACAGTAGGACCTGGGTTATGTAATGTGTCAATCTATACAGTAGGACCTGGGTTATGTAATGTGTTAATCTATACAGTAGGACCTGGGCTATGTAATGTGTTAATCTATACACTAGGACCTGGGTTATGTAATGTGTTAATCTATACAGTAGGTCCTGGGCTATGTAATGTGTCAATCTATACAGTAGGACCTGGGTTATGTAATGTGTTAATCTATACAGTAGGACCTGGGTTATGTAATGTGTTAACCTATACAGTAGGACCTGGGCTATGTAATGTGTCAATCTATACAGTAGGACCTGGGTTATGTAATGTGTTAATCTATACAGTAGGACATGGGTTATGTTATGTGTTAACCTATACAGTAGGACCTGGGTTATGTAATGTTTTAATCTATACAGTAGGACCTGGGTTATGTAATGTGTTAATCTATACAGTAGGACCTGGGTTATGTAATGTGTTAACCTATACAGTAGGACCTGGGCTATGTAATGTGTTAATCTATACAGTAGGACCTGGGTTATGTAATGTGTTAATCTATACAGTAGGACCTGGGCTATGTAATGTGTTAATCTATACAGTAGGACCTGGGTTATGTAATGTGTTAATCTATACAGTAGGACCTGGGTTATGTAATGTGTTAATCTATACAGTAGGACCTGGGCTATGTAATGTGTTAATCTATACAGTAGGACCTGGGCTATGTAATGTGTTAATCTATACAGTAGGACCTGGGTTATGTAATGTGTTAATCTATACAGTAGGACCTGGGTTATGTAATGTGTTAATCTATACAGTAGGACCTGGGTTATGTAATGTGTTAACCTATACAGTAGGACCTGGGTATGTAATGTGTTAATCTATACAGTAGGACCTGGGTTATGTAATGTGTTAATCTATACAGTAGGACCTGGGTTATGTAATGTGTTAACCTATACAGTAGGACCTGGGCTATGTAATGTGTTAATCTATACAGTAGGACCTGGGCTATGTAATGTGTTAACCTATACAGTAGGATCTGGGCTATGTAATGTGTTAACCTATACAGTAGGATCTGGGTTATGTAATGTGTTAACCTATACAGTAGGACCTGGGTTATGTAATGTGTTAATCTATACAGTAGGACCTGGGCTATGTAATGTGTTAATCTATACAGTAGGACCTGGGCTATGTAATGTGTTAATCTATACAGTAGGACCTGGGTTATGTAATGTGTTAATCTATACAGTAGGACCTGGGTTATGTAATGTGTTAATCTATACAGTAGGACCTGGGTTATGTAATGTGTTAATCTATACAGTAGGACCTGGGTTATGTAATGTGTTAATCTATACAGTAGGACCTGGGTTATGTAATGTGTTAATCTATACAGTAGGACCTGGGTTATGTAATGTGTTAATCTATACAGTAGGACCTGGGTTATGTAATGTGTTAACCTATACAGTAGGACCTGGGTTATGTAATGTGTTAATCTATACAGTAGGACCTGGGTTATGTAATGTGTTAATCTATACAGTAGGACCTGGGTTATGTAATGTGTTAATCTATACAGTAGGACCTGGGCTATGTAATGTGTTAATCTATACAGTAGGACCTGGGCTATGTAATGTGTTAATCTATACAGTAGGACCTGGGTTATGTAATGTGTCAATCTATACAGTAGGACCTGGGTTATGTAATGTGTTAATCTATACAGTAGGACCTGGGCTATGTAATGTGTTAATCTATACAGTAGGACCTGGGTTATGTAATGTGTTAATCTATACAGTAGGTCCTGGGCTATGTAATGTGTTAATCTATACAGTAGGACCTGGGTTATGTAATGTGTTAATCTATACAGTAGGACCTGGGTTATGTAATGTGTTAACCTATACAGTAGGACCTGGGCTATGTAATGTGTTAATCTATACAGTAGGACCTGGGCTATGTAATGTGTTAATCTATACAGTAGGACCTGGGCTATGTAATGTGTTAATCTATACAGTAGGACCTGGGTTATGTAATGTGTTAATCTATACAGTAGGACCTGGGTTATGTAATGTGTTAATCTATACAGTAGGACCTGGGTTATGTAATGTGTTAACCTATACAGTAGGACCTGGGTTATGTAATGTGTTAATCTATACAGTAGGACCTGGGTTATGTAATGTGTTAATCTATACAGTAGGACCTGGGTTATGTAATGTGTTAACCTATACAGTAGGACCTGGGCTATGTAATGTGTTAATCTATACAGTAGGACCTGGGCTATGTAATATGTTAATCTATACAGTAGGACCTGGGCTATGTAATGTGTTAATCTATACAGTAGGACCTGGGTTATGTAATGTGTTAATCTATACAGTAGGACCTGGGTTATGTAATGTGTTAATCTATACAGTAGGTCCTGGGTTATGTAATGTGTTAATCTATACAGTAGGACCTGGGTTATGTAATGTGTTAATCTATACAGTAGGACCTGGGCTATGTAATGTGTTAACCTATACAGTAGGTCCTGGGTTATGTAATGTGTTAATCTATACAGTAGGACCTGGGCTATGTAATGTGTTAATCTATACAGTAGGACCTGGGCTATGTAATGTGTTAATCTATACAGTAGGACCTGGGCTATGTAATGTGTTAATCTATACAGTAGGACCTGGGTTATGTAATGTGTTAATCTATACAGTAGGACCTGGGTTATGTAATGTGTTAATCTATACAGTAGGACCTGGGTTATGTAATGTGTTAACCTATACAGTAGGACCTGGGTTATGTAATGTGTTAATCTATACAGTAGGACCTGGGTTATGTAATGTGTTAATCTATACAGTAGGACCTGGGTTATGTAATGTGTTAATCTATACAGTAGGACCTGGGTTATGTAATGTGTTAACCTATACAGTAGGACCTGGGTTATGTAATGTGTTAATCTATACAGTAGGACCTGGGTTATGTAATGTGTCAATCTATACAGTAGGACCTGGGTTATGTAATGTGTTAATCTATACAGTAGGACCTGGGTTATGTAATGTGTTAATCTATACAGTAGGACCTGGGCTATGTAATGTGTTAATCTATACAGTAGGACCTGGGTTATGTAATGTGTTAATCTATACAGTAGGACCTGGGTTATGTAATGTTCAATCTATACAGTAGGACCTGGGTTATGTAATGTGTTAATCTATACAGTAGGACCTGGGCTATGTAATGTGTTAATCTATACACTAGGACCTGGGTTATGTAATGTGTTAATCTATACAGTAGGACCTGGGTTATGTAATGTGTTAATCTATACAGTAGGACCTGGGTTATGTAATGTGTTAATCTATACAGTAGGACCTGGGTTATGTAATGTGTTAACCTATACAGTAGGACCTGGGCTATGTAATGTGTTAATCTATACAGTAGGACCTGGGTTATGTAATGTGTTAATCTATACAGTAGGACATGGGTTATGTTATGTGTTAACCTATACAGTAGGACCTGGGTTATGTAATGTGTTAATCTATACAGTAGGACCTGGGTTATGTAATGTGTTAATCTATACAGTAGGACCTGGGTTATGTAATGTGTTAACCTATACAGTAGGACCTGGGCTATGTAATGTGTTAATCTATACAGTAGGACCTGGGTTATGTAATGTGTTAACCTATACAGTAGGACCTGGGCTATGTAATGTGTTAACCTATACAGTAGGACCTGGGTTATGTAATGTGTTAATCTATACAGTAGGACCTGGGTTAGGTAATGTGTTAATCTATACAGTAGGACCTGGGCTATGTAATGTGTTAATCTATACAGTAGGACCTGGGCTATGTAATGTGTTAATCTATACAGTAGGACCTGGGTTATGTAATGTGTTAATCTATACAGTAGGACCTGGGTTATGTAATGTGTTAATCTATACAGTAGGACCTGGGTTATGTAATGTGTTAACCTATACAGTAGGACCTGGGTTATGTAATGTGTTAATCTATACAGTAGGACCTGGGTTATGTAATGTGTTAATCTATACAGTAGGACCTGGGTTATGTAATGTGTTAATCTATACAGTAGGACCTGGGTTATGTAATGTGTTAACCTATACAGTAGGACCTGGGTTATGTAATGTGTTAACCTATACAGTAGGACCTGGGCTATGTAATGTGTTAACCTATACAGTAGGACCTGGGTTATGTAATGTGTTAATCTATACAGTAGGACCTGGGTTAGGTAATGTGTTAATCTATACAGTAGGACCTGGGCTATGTAATGTGTTAATATATACAGTAGGACCTGGGCTATGTAATGTGTTAATCTATACAGTAGGACCTGGGTTATGTAATGTGTTAATCTATACAGTAGTACCTGGGTTATGTAATGTGTTAATCTATACAGTAGGACCTGGGTTATGTAATGTGTTAATCTATACAGTAGGACCTGGGTTATGTAATGTGTTAACCTATACAGTAGGACCTGGGTTATGTAATGAGTTAATCTATACAGTAGGACCTGGGTTATGTAATGAGTTAATCTATACAGTAGGACCTGGGTTATGTAATGTGTCAATCTATACAGTAGGACCTGGGTTATGTAATGTGTTAATCTATACAGTAGGACCTGGGCTATGTAATGTGTTAATCTATACAGTAGGACCTGGGCTATGTAATGTGTTAATCTATACAGTAGGACCTGGGTTATGTAATGTGTTAATCTATACAGTAGGACCTGGGTTATGTAATGTGTTAATCTATACAGTAGGACCTGGGCTATGTAATGTGTTAATCTATACAGTAGGACCTGGGTTATGTAATGTGTTAATCTATACAGTAGGACCTGGGTTATGTAATGTGTTAACCTATACAGTAGGACCTGGGCTATGTAATGTGTTAATCTATACAGTAGGACCTGGGCTATGTAATGTGTTAATCTATACAGTAGGACCTGGGCTATGTAATGTGTTAATCTATACAGTAGGACCTGGGTTATGTAATGTGTTAATCTATACAGTAGGACCTGGGTTATGTAATGTGTTAATCTATACAGTAGGACCTGGGTTATGTAATGTGTTAACCTATACAGTAGGACCTGGGTTATGTAATGTGTTAACCTATACAGTAGGACCTGGGCTATGTAATGTGTTAACCTATACAGTAGGACCTGGGTTATGTAATGTGTTAATCTATACAGTAGGACCTGGGTTATGTAATGTGTTAATCTATACAGTAGGACCTGGGCTATGTAATGTGTTAATCTATACAGTAGGACCTGGGTTATGTAATGTGTTAATCTATACAGTAGGACCTGGGTTATGTAATGTGTTAATCTATACAGTAGGACCTGGGTTATGTAATGTGTTAATCTATACAGTAGGACCTGGGTTATGTAATGTGTTAATCTATACAGTAGGACCTGGGTTATGTAATGTGTTAATCTATACAGTAGGACCTGGGTTATGTAATGTGTTAATCTATACAGTAGGACCTGGGTTATGTAATGTGTTAATCTATACAGTAGGACCTGGGTTATGTAATGTGTTAATCTATACAGTAGGACCTGGGTTATGTAATGTGTTAATCTATACAGTAGGACCTGGGCTATGTAATGTGTTAATCTATACAGTAGGACCTGGGTTATGTAATGTGTTAATCTATACAGTAGGACCTGGGTTATGTAATGTGTTAACCTATACAGTAGGACCTGGGTTATGTAATGTGTTAATCTATACAGTAGGACCTGGGTTATGTAATGTGTTAATCTATACAGTAGGACCTGGGTTATGTAATGTGTTAATCTATACAGTAGGACCTGGGCTATGTAATGTGTTAATCTATACAGTAGGACCTGGGTTATGTAATGTGTTAACCTATACAGTAGGACCTGGGCTATGTAATGTGTTAATCTATACAGTAGGACCTGGGTTATGTAATGTGTTAATCTATACAGTAGGACCTGGGTTATGTAATGTGTTAATCTATACAGTAGGACCTGGGCTATGTAATGTGTTAATCTATACAGTAGGACCTGGGCTATGTAATGTGTTAATCTATACAGTAGGACCTGGGTTATGTAATGTGTTAATCTATACAGTAGGACCTGGGTTATGTAATGTGTTAATCTATACAGTAGGACCTGGGTTATGTAATGTGTTAACCTATACAGTAGGACCTGGGTTATGTAATGTGTTAATCTATACAGTAGGACCTGGGTTATGTAATGTGTTAATCTATACAGTAGGACCTGGGTTATGTAATGTGTTAATCTATACAGTAGGACCTGGGTTATGTAATGTGTTAATCTATACAGTAGGACCTGGGTTATGTAATGTGTTAATCTATACAGTAGGACCTGGGTTATGTAATGTGTTAACCTATACAGTAGGACCTGGGTTATGTAATGTGTTAATCTATACAGTAGGACCTGGGTTATGTAATGTGTTAATCTATACAGTAGGACCTGGGTTATGTAATGTGTTAATCTATACAGTAGGACCTGGGCTATGTAATGTGTTAATCTATACAGTAGGACCTGGGTTATGTAATGTGTTAATCTATACAGTAGGACCTGGGTTATGTAATGTGTTAATCTATACAGTAGGACCTGGGTTATGTAATGTGTTAATCTATACAGTAGGACCTGGGTTATGTAATGTGTTAACCTATACAGTAGGACCTGGGTTATGTAATGTGTTAATCTATACAGTAGGACCTGGGTTATGTAATGTGTTAATCTATACAGTAGGACCTGGGTTATGTAATGTGTCAATCTATACAGTAGGACCTGGGTTATGTAATGTGTTAATCTATACAGTAGGACCTGGGCTATGTAATGTTAATCTATACAGTAGGACCTGGGCTATGTAATGTGTTAATCTATACAGTAGGACCTGGGTTATGTAATGTGTCAATCTATACAGTAGGACCTGGGTTATGTAATGTGTTAATCTATACAGTAGGACCTGGGCTATGTAATGTGTTAATCTATACAGTAGGACCTGGGTTATGTAATGTGTTAATCTATACAGTAGGACCTGGGTTATGTAATGTGTTAACCTATACAGTAGGACCTGGGCTATGTAATGTGTTAATCTATACAGTAGGACCTGGGCTATGTAATGTGTTAATCTATACAGTAGGACCTGGGCTATGTAATGTGTTAATCTATACAGTAGGACCTGGGTTATGTAATGTGTTAATCTATACAGTAGGACCTGGGTTATGTAATGTGTTAATCTATACAGTAGGACCTGGGTTATGTAATGTGTTAACCTATACAGTAGGACCTGGGTTATGTAATGTGTTAACCTATACAGTAGGACCTGGGCTATGTAATGTGTTAACCTATACAGTAGGACCTGGGTTATGTAATGTGTTAATCTATACAGTAGGACCTGGGTTAGGTAATGTGTTAATCTATACAGTAGGACCTGGGCTATGTAATGTGTTAATCTATACAGTAGGACCTGGGCTATGTAATGTGTTAATCTATACAGTATTACCTGGGTTATGTAATGTGTTAATCTATACAGTAGGACCTGGGTTATGTAATGTGTTAATCTATACAGTAGGACCTGGGTTATGTAATGTGTTAACCTATACAGTAGGACCTGGGTAAGGTAATGTGTTAATCTATACAGTAGGACCTGGGTTATGTAATGTGTTAAACTATACAGTAGGACCTGGGTTATGTAATGTGTTAATCTATACAGTAGGACCTGGGTTATGTAATGTGTTAACCTATACAGTAGGACCTGGGTTATGTAATGTGTTAATCTATACAGTAGGACCTGGGTTATGTAATGTGTCAATCTATACAGTAGGACCTGGGTTATGTAATGTGTCAATCTATACAGTAGGACCTGGGTTATGTAATGTGTTAATCTATACAGTAGGACCTGGGCTATGTAATGAGTTAATCTATACAGTAGGACCTGGGCTATGTAATGTGTTAATCTATACAGTAGGACCTGGGTTATGTAATGTGTCAATCTATACAGTAGGACCTGGGTTATGTAATGTGTTAATCTATACAGTAGGACCTGGGCTATGTAATGTGTTAATCTATACAGTAGGACCTGGGTTATGTAATGTGTTAATCTATACAGTAGGTCCTGGGCTATGTAATGTGTCAATCTATACAGTAGGACCTGGGTTATGTAATGTGTTAATCTATACAGTAGGACCTGGGTTATGTAATGTGTTAACCTATACAGTAGGACCTGGGCTATGTAATGTGTCAATCTATACAGTAGGACCTGGGTTATGTAATGTGTTAATCTATACAGTAGGACATGGGTTATGTAATGTGTTAACCTATACAGTAGGACCTGGGTTATGTAATGTTTTAATCTATACAGTAGGACCTGGGTTATGTAATGTGTTAATCTATACAGTAGGACCTGGGTTATGTAATGTGTTAACCTATACAGTAGGACCTGGGCTATGTAATGTGTTAATCTATACAGTAGGACCTGGGTTATGTAATGTGTTAATCTATACAGTAGGACCTGGGTTATGTAATGTGTTAACCTATACAGTAGGACCTGGGTTATGTAATGTGTTAATCTATGTAATGTGTTAATCTATACAGTAGGACCTGGGCTATGTAATGTGTTAATCTATACAGTAGGACCTGGGCTATGTAATGTGTTAATCTATACAGTAGGACCTGGGTTATGTAATGTGTTAATCTATACAGTAGGACCTGGGTTATGTAATGTGTTAATCTATACAGTAGGACCTGGGTTATGTAATGTGTTAACCTATACAGTAGGGCCTGGGTAAGGTAATGTGTTAATCTATACAGTAGGACCTGGGTTATGTAATGTGTTAATCTATACAGTAGGACCTGGGTTATGTAATGTGTTAATCTATACAGTAGGACCTGGGTTATGTAATGTGTTAACCTATACAGTAGGACCTGGGTTATGTAATGTGTTAACCTATACAGTAGGACCTGGGCTATGTAATGTGTTAACCTATACAGTAGGACCTGGGTTATGTAATGTGTTAATCTATACAGTAGGACCTGGGTTAGGTAATGTGTTAATCTATACAGTAGGACCTGGGCTATGTAATGTGTTAATCTATACAGTAGGACCTGGGCTATGTAATGTGTTAATCTATACAGTAGGACCTGGGTTATGTAATGTGTTAATCTATACAGTAGGACCTGGGTTATGTAATGTGTTAATCTATACAGTAGGACCTGGGTTATGTAATGTGTTAACCTATACAGTAGGACCTGGGTAAGGTAATGTGTTAATCTATACAGTAGGACCTGGGTTATGTAATGTGTTAATCTATACAGTAGGACCTGGGTTATGTAATGTGTTAATCTATACAGTAGGACCTGGGTTATGTAATGTGTTAACCTATACAGTAGGACCTGGGTTATGTAATGTGTTAATCTATACAGTAGGACCTGGGTTATGTAATGTGTCAATCTATACAGTAGGACCTGGGTTATGTAATGTGTTAATCTATACAGTAGGACCTGGGTTATGTAATGTGTTAATCTATACAGTAGGACCTGGGCTATGTAATGAGTTAATCTATACAGTAGGACCTGGGCTATGTAATGTGTTAATCTATACAGTAGGACCTGGGTTATGTAATGTGTCAATCTATACAGTAGGACCTGGGTTATGTAATGTGTTAATCTATACAGTAGGACCTGGGCTATGTAATGTGTTAATCTATACAGTAGGACCTGGGTTATGTAATGTGTTAATCTATACAGTAGGACCTGGGCTATGTAATGTGTTAATCTATACAGTAGGACCTGGGTTATGTAATGTGTTAATCTATACAGTAGGACCTGGGTTATGTAATGTGTTAACCTATACAGTAGGACCTGGGCTATGTAATGTGTTAATCTATACAGTAGGACCTGGGCTATGTAATGTGTTAATCTATACAGTAGGACCTGGGTTATGTAATGTGTTAATCTATACAGTAGGACCTGGGTTATGTAATGTGTTAATCTATACAGTAGGACCTGGGTTATGTAATGTGTTAATCTATACAGTAGGACCTGGGTTATGTAATGTGTTAACCTATACAGTAGGACCTGGGTTATGTAATGTGTTAATCTATACAGTAGGACCTGGGTTATGTAATGTGTTAATCTATACAGTAGGACCTGGGTTATGTAATGTGTTAACCTATACAGTAGGACCTGGGTTATGTAATGTGTTAATCTATACAGTAGGACCTGGGCTATGTAATGAGTTAATCTATACAGTAGGACCTGGGCTATGTAATGAGTTAATCTATACAGTAGGACCTGGGTTATGTAATGTGTTAATCTATACAGTAGGACCTGGGTTATGTAATGTGTTAATCTATACAGTAGGACCTGGGTTATGTAATGTGTTAACCTATACAGTAGGACCTGGGTTATGTAATGTGTTAATCTATACAGTAGGACCTGGGCTATGTAATGAGTTAATCTATACAGTAGGACCTGGGCTATGTAATGTGTTAATCTATACAGTAGGACCTGGGTTATGTAATGTGTTAATCTATACAGTAGGACCTGGGTTATGTAATGTGTTAATCTATACAGTAGGACCTGGGCTATGTAATGTGTTAATCTATACAGTAGGACCTGGGTTATGTAATGTGTTAATCTATACAGTAGGACCTGGGTTATGTAATGTGTTAATCTATACAGTAGGACCTGGGTTATGTAATGTGTTAATCTATACAGTAGGACCTGGGTTATGTAATGTGTTAATCTATACAGTAGGACCTGGGTTATGTAATGTGTTAATCTATACAGTAGGACCTGGGTTATGTAATGTGTTAATCTATACAGTAGGACCTGGGTTATGTAATGTGTTAATCTATACAGTAGGACCTGGGTTATGTAATGTGTTAATCTATACAGTAGGACCTGGGTTATGTAATGTGTTAATCTATACAGTAGGACCTGGGTTATGTAATGTGTAGGACCTGGGTTATGTAATAATCTATACAGTAGGACCTGGGTTATGTAATGTGTTAATCTATACAGTAGGACCTGGGTTATGTAATGTGTTAATCTATACAGTAGGACCTGGGCTATGTAATGTGTTAATCTATACAGTAGGACCTGGGTTATGTAATGTGTTAATCTATACAGTAGGACCTGGGTTATGTAATGTGTTAATCTATACAGTAGGACCTGGGCTATGTAATGTGTTAATCTATACAGTAGGACCTAGGACCTGGGTTATGTAATGTGTTAATCTATACAGTAGGACCTGGGCTATGTAATGTGTTAATCTATACAGTAGGACCTGGGTTATGTAATGTGTTAATCTATACAGTAGGACCTGGGTTATGTAATGTGTTAATCTATACAGTAGGACCTGGGTTATGTAATGGTTAATCTGTAGGAATGTAATGTTAATCTATACAGTAGGACCTGGGTTATGTAATGTGTTAATCTATACAGTAGGACCTGGGTTAATCTATACAGTAATGTGTTAATCTATACAGTAGGACCTGGGCTATGTAATGTGTTAATCTATACAGTAGGACCTGGGTTATGTAATGTGTTAATCTATACAGTAGGACCTGGGTTATGTAATGTGTTAATCTATACAGTAGGACCTGGGCTATGTAATGTGTTAATCTATACAGTAGGACCTGGGTTATGTAATGTGTTAATCTATACAGTAGGACCTGGGTTATGTAATGTGTTAATCTATACAGTAGGACCTGGGTTATGTAATGTGTTAATCTATACAGTAGGACCTGGGTTATGTAATGTGTTAATCTATACAGTAGGACCTGGGCTATGTAATGTGTTAATCTATACAGTAGGACCTGGGTTATGTAATGTGTTAATCTATACAGTAGGACCTGGGTTATGTAATGTGTTAATCTATACAGTAGGACCTGGGTTATGTAATGTGTTAATCTATACAGTAGGACCTGGGTTATGTAATGTGTTAATCTATACAGTAGGACCTGGGTTATGTAATGTGTTAATCTATACAGTAGGACCTGGGTTATGTAATGTGTTAATCTATACAGTAGGACCTGGGTTATGTAATGTGTTAATCTATACAGTAGGACCTGGGTTATGTAATGTGTTAATCTACATAGGACAGTAGGACCTGGACCTATGTAATGTGTTAATCTATACAGTAGGACCTGGGTTATGTAATGTGTTAATCTATACAGTAGGACCTGGGCTATGTAATGTGTTAATCTATACAGTAGGACCTGGGTTATGTAATGTGTTAATCTATACAGTAGGACCTGGGTTATGTAATGTGTTAATCTATACAGTAGGACCTGGGTTATGTAATGTGTTAATCTATACAGTAGGACCTGGGTTATGTAATGTGTTAATCTATACAGTAGGACCTGGGTTATGTAATGTGTTAATCTATACAGTAGGACCTGGGTTATGTAATGTGTTAATCTATACAGTAGGACCTGGGTTATGTAATGTGTTAATCTATACAGTAGGACCTGGGTTATGTAATGTGTTAATCTATTAGTAGGACCTGGGTTATGTAATGTGTTAATCTATACAGTAGGACCTGGGTTATGTAATGTGTTAATCTATACAGTAGGACCTGGGTTATGTAATGTGTTAAGTAGGACCTAATACAGTAGGACCTGGGTTATGTAATGTGTTAATCTATACAGTAGGACCTGGGTTATGTAATGTGTTAATCTATACAGTAGGACCTGGGTTATGTAATGTGTTAATCTATACAGTAGGACCTGGGTTATGTAATGTGTTAATCTATACAGTAGGACCTGGGTTATGTAATGTGTTAATCTATACAGTAGGACCTGGGTTATGTAATGTGTTAATCTATACAGTAGGACCTGGGTTATGTAATGTGTTAATCTATACAGTAGGACCTGGGCTATGTAATGAGTTAATCTATACAGTAGGACCTGGGTTATGTAATGTGTTAATCTATACAGTAGGACCTGGGTTATGTAATGTGTTAATCTATACAGTAGGACCTGGGTTATGTAATGTGTTAATCTATACAGTAGGACCTGGGTTATGTAATGTGTTAATCTATACAGTAGGACCTGGGTTATGTAATGTGTTAATCTATACAGTAGGACCTGGGTTATGTAATGTGTTAATCTATACAGTAGGACCTGGGCTATGTAATGTGTTAATCTATCAGTAGGACCTACAGTAGTAGGACCTGGGTTATGTAATGTGTTAATCTATACAGTAGGACCTGGGTTATGTAATGTGTTAATCTATACAGTAGGACCTGGGTTATGTAATGTGTTAATCTATACAGTAGGACCTGGGTTATGTAATGTGTTAATCTATACAGTAGGTCCTGGGTTATGTAATGTGTTAATCTATACAGTAGGACCTGGGTTATGTAATGTGTTAATCTATACAGTAGGACCTGGGCTATGTAATGTGTTAATCTATACAGTAGGACCTGGGTTATGTAATGTGTTAACCTATACAGTAGGTCCTGGGTTATGTAATGTGTTAATCTATACAGTAGGACCTGGGCTATGTAATGTGTTAATCTATACAGTAGGACCTGGGTTATGTAATGTGTTAATCTATACAGTAGGACCTGGGCTATGTAATGAGTTAATCTATACAGTAGGACCTGGGCTATGTAATGAGTTAATCTATACAGTAGGACCTGGGCTATGTAATGAGTTAATCTATACAGTAGGACCTGGGCTATGTAATGTGTTAATCTATACAGTAGGACCTGGGCTATGTAATGAGTTAATCTATACAGTAGGACCTGGGCTATGTAATGAGTTAATCTATACAGTAGGACCTGGGCTATGTAATGTGTTAATCTATACAGTAGGACCTGGGCTATGTAATGTGTTAACCTATACAGTAGGTCCTGGGTTATGTAATGAGTTAATCTATACAGTAGGACCTGGGTTATGTAATGTGTTAACCTATACAGTAGGTCCTGGGTTATGTAATGAGTTAATCTATACAGAAGGACCTGGGCTATGTAATGTGTTAATCTATACAGTAGGACCTGGGCTATGTAATGTGTTAATCTATACAGTAGGACCTGGGCTATGTAATGTGTTAATCTATACAGTAGGACCTGGGTTATGTAATGAGTTAATCTGTACAGTAGGACCTGGGCTATGTAATGTGTTAACCTATACAGTAGGTCCTGGGTTATGTAATGTGTTAATCTATACAGTAGGACCTGGGCTATGTAATGTGTTAATCTATACAGTAGGACCTGGGCTATGTAATGTGTTAATCTATACAGTAGGACCTGGGTTATGTAATGTGTTAATCTATACAGTAGGTCCTGGGCTATGTAATGTGTTAATCTATACAGTAGGTCCTGGGTTATGTAATGTGTTAATCTATACAGTAGGACCTGGGCTATGTAATGTGTTAATCTATACAGTAGGACCTGGGCTATGTAATGTGTTAATCTATACAGTAGGACCTGGGCTATGTAATGTGTTAATCTATACAGTAGGACCTGGGCTATGTAATGTGTTAACCTTTACAGTAGGACCTGGGTTATGACCTACTGTATAGGTTATGTAATGTGTTAGCCCAGGACCTACTGTATAGATTATGTAATGTGTTAGCCCAGGTCCTACTGTATAGATTATGTAATGTGTTAGCCCAGGACCTACTGTATAGATTATGTAATGTGTTAGCCCAGGTCCTACTGTATAGATTATGTAATGTGTTAGCCCAGGTCCTACTGTATAGATTATGTAATGTGTTAGCCCAGGTCCTACTGTATAGATTATGTAATGTGTTAGCCCAGGACCTACTGTATAGATTATGTAATGTGTTAGCCCAGGTCCTACTGTATAGATTATGTAATGTGTTAGCCCAGGTCCTACTGTATAGATTATGTAATGTGTTAGCCCAGGTCCTACTGTATAGATTATGTAATGTGTTAGCCCAGGTCCTACTGTATAGATTATGTAATGTGTTAGCCCAGGTTCCATGTTCTCTGCCGGTTAAATGATCCGACACACCCCTGTGTGGTCACAGTCATGTGATCAGACACACCATTGTTTGGTCCACTTGCAATAAGAAGCAATAAGAAAGCTGTAATTGTCAACACAGTCATGTGATCAGACACATCATTGTTTGGTCACAGTCATGTGATCAGACACATCATTGTGTGGTCAGTCATGTGATCAGACACACCATTGTTTGGTCCACTTGCAATAAGAAAGCTGTAATTGTCAACACATTTATTGATTAGTCACTAGTTTTATACATGTTATCTTTTTCATTTAATGAGTTTAGTTTATAATAATTTCAAAATGATACAGAATCCCAATGTAAAAACAATTTACCACGTTATACAAGGAAATGATGAAGACATTCTCAGAAGAGTACAAAAGTATTGTTGAAACCAACATTGAAAAAGTAGAGCTATTATCTTTAACAAAAATGTGTGACAATTGAAACCAAAGACAAGCGATCAAAATTCAACAGTAACAAAAACGTAGAACACAATAGTACATTTTATGAATGATATGTTGACAGTTGTGTTGTGTGTGTTGTGTGTTACGTGTGTTGTGTGTTACGTGTGTTGTGTGTGTTACATGTGTTGTGTGTTACGTGTGTTGTGTGTGTTACGTGTGTTGTGTGTGTTGTGTGTTACGTGTGTTGTGTGTTACGTGTGTTGTGTGTTACGTGTGTTGTGTGTTACGTGTGTTGTGTGTGTTACGTGTGTTACGTGTGTTGTGTGTGTTACGTGTGTTGTGTGTTACGTGTGTTGTGTGTGTTACGTGTGTTGTGTGTTACGTGTGGTGTGTGTGTTACGTGTGTTGTGTGTGTTACGTGTGTTACGTGTGTTACGTGTGTTGTGTGTTACGTGTGTTGTGTGTTACGTGTGTTGTGTGTTACGTGTGTTGTGTGTTACGTGTGTTGTGTGTTACGTGTGTTGTGTGTGTTACGTGTGTTGTGTGTTACGTGTGTTGTGTGTTACGTGTGTTGTGTGTTACGTGTGTTACGTGTGTTGTGTGTGTTACGTGTGTTGTGTGTTACGTGTGTTGTGTGTTACGTGTGTTGTGTGTGTTACGTGTGTTGTGTGTGTTACGTGTGTTGTGTGTGTTACGTGTGCTGTGTGTGTTACGTGTGCTGTGTGTGTTACGTGTGTTGTGTGTGTTACGTGTGTTGTGTGTGTTACGTGTGTTGTGTGTTACGTGTGTTGTGTGTGTTACGTGTGTTGTGTGTTACGTGTGTTGTGTATTACATGTGTTGTGTGTTACGTGTGTTGTGTGTTACGTGTGTTGTGTGTTACGTGTGTTGTGTGTTACGTGTGTTGTGTGTGTTACGTGTGTTGCGTGTGTTACGTGTGTTGTGTGTTACGTGTGTTGTGTGTTACGTGTGTTGTGTGTGTTACGTGTGTTGTGTGTTACGTGTGTTGTGTGTTACGTGTGTTGTGTGTTACGTGTGTTGTGTGTTACGTGTGTTGTGTGTTACGTGTGTTGTGTGTTACGTGTGTTACGTGTGTTGTGTGTGTTACGTGTGTTGTGTGTTATGTGTGTTGTGTGTTACGTGTGTTGTGTGTGTTACGTGTGTTGTGTGTGTTACGTGTGTTGTGTGTGTTACGTGTGTTTGTGTGTTACGTGTGTTGTGTGTTACGTGTGTTGTGTGTTACGTGTGTTGTGTTTACGTGTGTTGTGTGTTACGTGTGTTACGTGTGTTGTGTGTTACGTGTGTTGTGTGTGTTACGTGTGTTGTGTGTTACGTGTGTTGTTGTGTTACGTGTGTTGTGTGTTACGTGTGTTGTGTGTTACGTGTGTTGTGTGTTACGTGTGTGTTACGTGTGTTACGTGTGTTGTGTGTTACGTGTGTTGTGTGTTACGTGTGTTACGTGTGTTGTGTGTTACGTGTGTTGTGTGTGTTGTGTGTTACGTGTGTTGTGTGTTACGTGTGTTGTGTGTGTTGTGTGTTACGTGTGTTGTGTGTGTTACGTGTGTTGTGTGTTACGTGTGTTGTGTGTGTTACGTGTGTTGTGTGTTACGTGTGTTGTGTGTGTTACGTGTGTTGTGTGTGTTACGTGTGTTGTGTGTTACGTGTGTTGTGTGTTACGTGTGTTGTGTGTTGTGTGTTACGTGTGTTGTGTGTTACGTGTGTTGTGTGTGTTACGTGTGTTGTGTGTTACGTGTGTTGTGTGTGTTACGTGTGTTGTGTGTTACGTGTGTTGTGTGTTACGTGTGTTACGTGTGTTACGTGTGTTGTGTGTTACGTGTGTTGTGTGTTACGTGTGTTACGTGTGTTGTGTGTGTTACGTGTGTTGTGTGTTACGTGTGTTGTGTGTTATGTGTGTTACGTGTGTTACGTGTGTTGTGTGTGTTACGTGTGTTACGTGTGTTGTGTGTGTTGTGTGTGTTACGTGTGTTGTGTGTTACGTGTGTTACGTGTGTTACGTGTGTTGTGTGTTACGTGTGTGTTGTGTGTTACGTGTGTTACGTGTGTTGTGTGTGTTACGTGTGTTGTGTGTTACGTGTGTTGTGTGTTACGTGTGTTGTGTGTTATGTGTGTTGTGTGTTACGTGTGTTGTGTGTTATGTGTGTTACGTGTGTTACGTGTGTTGTGTGTGTTACGTGTGTTGTGTGTGTTACGTGTGTTACGTGTGTTGTGTGTGTTACGTGTGTTGTGTGTGTTACGTGTGTTGTGTGTGTTACGTGTGCTGTGTGTGTTACGTGTGCTGTGTGTGTTGTGTGTGTTACGTGTGTTGTGTGTTACGTGTGTTGTGTGTGTTACGTGTGTTGTGTGTTACGTGTGTTGTGTATTACATGTGTTGTGTGTTACGTGTGTTGTGTGTTACGTGTGTTGTGTGTTACGTGTGTTGTGTGTTACGTGTGTTGTGTGTGTTTCGTGTGTTGCGTGTGTTACGTGTGTTGTGTGTTACGTGTGTTGTGTGTTGTGTGTTACGTGTGTTGTGTGTTACGTGTGTTGTGTGTGTTACGTGTGTTGTGTGTTACGTGTGTTGTGTGTTACGTGTGTTACGTGTGTTACGTGTGTTGTGTGTTACGTGTGTTACGTGTGTTGTGTGTGTTACGTGTGTTGTGTGTTACGTGTGTTGTGTGTTACGTGTGTTGTGTGTGTTACGTGTGTTGTGTGTTACGTGTGTTGTGTGTGTTACGTGTGTTGTGTGTGTTACGTGTGTTGTGTGTTACGTGTGTTGTGTGTTACGTGTGTTGTGTTTTACGTGTGTTGTGTGTTACGTGTGTTACGTGTGTTGTGTGTTACGTGTGTTGTGTGTGTTACGTGTGTTGTGTGTTACGTGTGTTGTGTGTGTTACGTGTGTTGTGTGTTCCGTGTGTTGTGTGTTACGTGTGTTGTGTGTTACGTGTGTTGTGTGTTACGTGTGTTGTGTGTTACGTGTGTTACGTGTGTTGTGTGTTACGTGTGTTACGTGTGTTACGTGTGTTGTGTGTGTTACGTGTGTGTGTGTGTGTTACGTGTGTTGTGTGTTACGTGTGTTGTGTGTTGTGTGTTACGTGTGTTGTGTGTGTTACGTGTGTTGTGTGTTACGTGTTGTGTGTGTTACGTGTGTTGTGTGTTACGTGTGTTGTGTGTGTTACGTGTGTGTTACGTGTGTGTGTGTGTTACGTGTGTTTGTGTGTTACGTGTGTTGTGTGTTACGTGTGTTGTGTGTTGTGTGTTACGTGTGTTGTGTGTTACGTGTGTTGTGTGTTACGTGTGTTTGTGTGTTACGTGTGTTGTGTGTTACGTGTGTTGTGTGTTACGTGTGTTGTGTTACGTGTGTTACGTGTGTTGTGTGTTACGTGTGTTGTGTGTTACGTGTGTGTTGTGTGTTACGTGTGTTGTGTGTGTGTGTTGTGTGTTACGTGTGTGTGTTGTGTGTTACGTGTGTTACGTGTGTTACGTGTGTTACGTGTGTTGTGTGTGTTACGTGTGTTGTGTGTGTTACGTGTGTTGTGTGTTACGTGTGTTGTGTGTTGTGTGTTACGTGTGTTGTGTGTTACGTGTGTTGTGTGTTACGTGTGTTGTGTGTGTTACGTGTGTGTGTGTGTTACGTGTGTTTGTGTGTTACGTGTGTTGTGTGTTACGTGTGTTGTGTGTTACGTGTGTGTGTGTTACGTGTGTTACGTGTGTGTGTGTGTTACGTGTGTTGTGTGTGTTACGTGTGTTTGTGTGTTACGTGTGTTTGTGTGTTACGTGTGTTGTGTGTTACGTGTGTTGTGTGTTACGTGTGTTTGTGTGTTACGTGTGTTGTGTGTTACGTGTGTTGTGTGTGTTACGTGTGTTGTGTGTGTTACGTGTGTGTTGTGTGTTACGTGTGTTGTGTGTGTTACGTGTGTTGTGTGTGTTACGTGTTGTGTGTGTTACGTGTGTTGTGTGTGTTACGTGTGTTGTGTGTGTTACGTGTGTTGTGTGTTACGTGTGTTGTGTGTTACGTGTGTGTTGTGTGTTACGTGTGTTGTGTGTTACGTGTGTTGTGTGTTACGTGTGTTGTGTGTTACGTGTGTTGTGTGTTACGTGTGTTGTGTGTGTTACGTGTGTTGTGTGTGTTACGTGTGTTACGTGTGTTGTGTGTTACGTGTGTTTGTGTGTTACGTGTGTTGTGTGTGTACGTGTGTTACGTGTGTGTGTGTGTTACGTGTGTACGTGTGTTGTGTGTTGTGTGTTGTGTGTTACGTGTGTTGTGTGTGTTACGTGTGTTGTGTGTTACGTGTGTTGTGTGTTACGTGTGTTTGTGTGTTACGTGTGTTGTGTGTGTTACGTGTGTTACGTGTGTTGTGTGTGTTACGTGTGTTGTGTGTGTTACGTGTGTTGTGTGTGTTACGTGTGTTGTGTGTGTTACGTGTGTTGTGTGTGTTACGTGTGTTGTGTGTTACGTGTGTTGTGTGTTACGTGTGTTGTGTGTTGTGTGTTACGTGTGTTGTGTGTGTTACGTGTGTTGTGTGTGTTACGTGTGTTGTGTGTTACGTGTGTTGTGTGTGTTACGTGTGTTGTGTGTGTGTGTGTGTTACGTGTGTTGTGTGTGTTATGTGTGTTACGTGTGTTGTGTGTGTTACGTGTGTTGTGTGTTACGTGTGTTGTGTGTTACGTGTGTTGTGTGTGTTACGTGTGTTGTGTGTGTTATGTGTGTTGTGTGTTATGTGTGTTGTGTGTGTTACGTGTGTTGTGTGTTACGTGTGTTGTGTGTTACGTGTGTTGTGTGTTACGTGTGTTGTGTGTGTTACGTGTGTTGTGTGTTACGTGTGTTGTGTGTTACGTGTGTTGTGTGTTACGTGTGTTACGTGTGTTGTGTGTGTTACGTGTGTTGTGTGTTACGTGTGTGTGTGTTGTGTTACGTGTGTTGTGTGTGTTACGTGTGTTGTGTGTGTTACGTGTGCTGTGTGTGTTACGTGTGCTGTGTGTGTTACGTGTGTTGTGTGTGTTACGTGTGTTGTGTGTGTTACGTGTGTTGTGTGTTACGTGTGTTGTGTGTTACGTGTGTTGTGTGTGTTACGTGTGTTGTGTGTTACGTGTGTTGTGTGTTACGTGTGTTGTGTGTTACGTGTGTTGTGTGTTACGTGTGTTGTGTGTTACGTGTGTTGTGTGTTACGTGTGTTGTGTGTGTTACGTGTGTTGCGTGTGTTACGTGTGTTGTGTGTTACGTGTGTTGTGTGTTACGTGTGTTGTGTGTTACGTGTGTTGTGTGTTACGTGTGTTGTGTGTGTTACGTGTGTTGTGTGTGTTACGTGTGTTGTGTGTTACGTGTGTTGTGTGTTACGTGTGTTGTGTGTTACGTGTGTTGTGTGTTACGTGTGTTACGTGTGTTGTGTGTGTTACGTGTGTTGTGTGTGTTACGTGTGTTGTGTGTTACGTGTGTTGTGTGTGTTACGTGTGTTGTGTGTGTTACGTGTGTTGTGTGTTACGTGTGTTGTGTGTTACGTGTGTTACGTGTGTTGTGTGTTACGTGTGTTGTGTGTTACGTGTGTTGTGTGTTACGTGTGTTGTGTGTTACGTGTGTTGTTACGTGTGTTGTGTGTTACGTGTGTTGTGTGTTACGTGTGTTGTGTGTTACGTGTGTTGTGTGTTACGTGTGTTACGTGTGTTGTGTGTTACGTGTGTTACGTGTGTTGTGTGTTACGTGTGTTGTGTGTTACGTGTGTTGTGTGTGTTACGTGTGTTGTGTGTTACGTGTGTTTGTGTGTTACGTGTGTTGTGTGTTACGTGTGTTGTGTGTTACGTGTGTTACGTGTGTTACGTGTGTTGTGTGTTACGTGTGTTGTGTGTTACGTGTGTTACGTGTGTTGTGTGTGTTACGTGTGTTGTGTGTGTTACGTGTGTTGTGTGTGTTACGTGTGTTGTGTGTTACGTGTGTTGTGTGTTACGTGTGTTGTGTGTTACGTGTGTGTTGTGTGTTACGTGTGTTACGTGTGTTGTGTGTGTTACGTGTGTTGTGTGTGTTATGTGTGTTACGTGTGTTGTGTGTGTTACGTGTGTTGTGTGTGTTACGTGTGTTGTGTGTTACGTGTGTTGTGTGTGTTACGTGTGTTGTGTGTTACGTGTGTTGTGTGTGTTACGTGTGTTGTGTGTTGTGTGTTATGTGTGTTGTGTGTTACGTGTGTTGTGTGTTACGTGTGTTGTGTGTGTTATGTGTGTTACGTGTGTTGTGTGTTACGTGTGTTACGTGTGTTGTGTGTGTTACGTGTGTTACGTGTGTTGTGTGTTACGTGTGTTGTGTGTGTTACGTGTGTTACGTGTGTGTTACGTGTGTTGTGTGTGTTACGTGTGTTGTGTGTTACGTGTGTTGTGTGTGTTACTTGTGTTGTGTGTGTTACGTGTGTTGTGTGTTACGTGTGTTGTGTGTTGTGTGTTACGTGTGTTGTGTGTGTTACTTGTGTTGTGTGTGTTACGTGTGTTGTGTGTTACGTGTGTTGTGTGTTACGTGTGTTGTGTGTTGTGTGTTACGTGTGTTGTGTGTTAATTGTGTTGTGTGTTACGTGTGTTGTGTGTTACGTGTGTTGTGTGTCCACCTTGCAACCAGGCCCCGACATCCGACTGCCACTGTGGGTAGAGTTAAGTCACAGGGCCGTTTTTAAAAACCTTTATTTAACTAGGCAAATCAGTTAAGAACAAAATCGTATTTAAAACGACAGGCTACCCCGACGCTGGGCCAATTGTCATGCAGCCTGGATTCAAACCAGGTACTGAAGTGACATCTCGAGCCCTGAGATACAGTGTCTTAGACCGCTGTGCCACTCGGGAGCCCAAATGATAGAATAACAAACGTTGTACGGAGTTCCACACGACTGTATGGGCTGGTTATGTAGATATATAGAGGGCTGGTTATGTAGATATATAGAGGGCTGGTTATGTAGATATATAGAGGGCTGGTTATGTAGATATATAGAGGGCTGGTTATGTAGATATATAGAGGGCTGGTTATGTAGATATATAGAGGGCTGGTTATGTAGATATATAGAGGGCTGGTTATGTAGATATATAGAGGGCTGGTTATGTAGATATATAGAGGGCTGGTTATGTAGATATATAGAGGGCTGGTTATGTTGATATATAGAGGGCTGGTTATGTTGATATATAGAGGGCTGGTTATGTAGATATATAGAGGGCTGGTTATGTAGATATATAGAGGGCTGGTTATGTAGATATATAGAGGGCTGGTTATGTAGATATATAGAGGGCTGGTTATGTAGATATATAGAGGGCTGGTTATGTAGATATATAGAGGGCTGGTTATGTAGATATATAGAGGGCTGGTGGTGAGGCAAGCTGGTCTTCAAGAGAAAAAACATGTACCTTTGTCTGAGATCAGGTAATCTACCCTGAAATGCCTGAAAGACACTAAGGTTAGTGCAACATACATACAGACATACATCAGCATTTGAAAACAGTGGCCAGGTAAACAAGCTGTCATACCTTGTCCATTACAAGGTAAAGAAACCAATGTGTCATTTTGTCATTTAGGTGGACTATCCTTAAATGGACATAGTTGTGTTGTTCTCAATACAACTACTGGATGTATTTGCAACACAATCTCCTATTACTCATCCATGGGCTCACAATCATCATCATCATCATCATCAGTCTTGTAACTTGATAAGTTTGTTTTTCAACATGAACTCTTTCAAAGCTTCATTTCCTACACTGTGGATCTTTTCCAGGACCTCGTTTTCTGAAATGATCCATTTTCTAAGAGGTTCTTTCATTAGACGGTTCTCATTTTCCTCAACTGTTTCCCAGACTGCTGTCAAAGCTGCACTGAATGAGGGCTTCCATTCTGTTACCAGGTATCTGATAAAATTGTAAATGAAATCACGCAAATGGAAGCCTGTCAAGGCTTCTCTGGTGAACGTGGCCAGTATTTCAACATTGTTTCTGTCCTTCATGTTGATCAGAAAGTTCTCCAGTATGGTATAGAGAGGGATGGCATACTCAATCACACTCTTCACTCCTTCACATATGTAGGGAAACCCTCCAGTGTGCATGGCTATCACCTGGCAGGATTCATCAAAGACTGGGGAGCCAGAAGCTCCATGGAAGAAGCAGGTGTCATAAGTCACTTCAGTGCTGCCTTCTTTCAGGAGCATGTCATACTTATCTTCATTCTCGTCTATGGATGTTTTGATCAACATATCTATTCTGTCATTTTTCCCAGTCTCTCTTTGGAAAGCCTCACCTCTTCTTTCTCTCTCAATAATGGTGGTGCGGTCCATTTGTTTCACTACTCCACCTGGGTGTCCAATGAGACAGACTCTACCTGTCTTTGAATCTGGGCTAGATCTACAGAGAAGACCGGTGGAGGTGTTACCGTCCTGAAGCTCTAGTACAGCAAAGTCCACATATCGACTGCAGGTGTCAAGTCCCCATTGAATGTCAATGACCTTTGGTTTCACCTGAATCACAGTCACATCTGAACCATCGGGATTTTCTTTTTTGAATGTGGCAGTTACATTGGTTAAGATCTGGTAATTTCTATCAACATTCAAGATTTGATCTTTAATAAACAAATGTGCATTTGTCAGAATGTAATGATCGAACAGCAGGAAGCCAGTGCCTTGCCCGACCCCGTCGACAGTGATCATACAGACTGAGTCACTCAGTTCCATCAGCTTCTTTACTGTGTAGACTTCAGAGAACCCCTCGGTGCTCTTTCCAAATTCCCCCCTTAAATGACTCAGTACCCCAGAATATTTATTCTTGTTGTACCTCTTCTTCATCTGTTTCACCAAATCAGCAAACTGGTGGCGAAGAATCTTCAAAATCTCAGCAGAATCTGGCACTGTGACTGGATGTTTCTGTTTGTTGGGGGGTTCCCCTGCAGCTGATGTTTCAGTGCTTGTGTTAGACATGGGGAGTTGTATGGAGTTAGTCTCATCTTCGTTCTGAAGGTTAGAGCCATCTTGTGGAGGGGCAGTTGGAGCCTGTGTGGCTTTTCTCTCTTCCAGGATAATTTTGAAGGTTCGTTTATCCAGACAGTCAACTTGTACATTCATCTCAACATACGTCGTTGTATATGATTCCGATTCGTAGAGAATGCAAGTTTTAACGAACACATCGTCATGGAAGCGTCCATCTCTTGTTAGTGCCGCCTCCACTGTCTCTCCACAGACGGCGTAGATGCAAAGAGGGCTAAAAGGTTCTAGTTTTTTGTTTTTGAGCAGTTGCTTGATTTTGGTTTTCTTACCACCTTTACATTCAATGTAAAAAATGACATAATGCTTATATTCTGCATAAATCTGTGTGTGTTCAGTTGTGGCCTCTCCACTATCGTTGGAAACGGTTGATATGGTGAGTTTTTCACCTTTCTTAATCAGATGACAAGGGAAGTGTGTTGCTATTGGTTTCTTTCCTTTCACTGTTTGTATAACAAGGTCTTGTCTTTTCACTGACTTCTTTTGTTGTCTTGTCTTCTCCATTACATTATTTTCCTTTAGTTCACAGAATTTGCGACTTGTTTCAAGAGCCTGTAACACACTGCCAAGGCTTTTACAGCTCACTTCATACTGGCCTTCTTTATCAAGGAATTTGAAGAAAAAGCTGTGAAGATGTCCATTCTGTGAGGAAATCAATGAAAATTACATTATTGATTTATTTACCTAGGCAAGTCAGTTAAGAACAAATTCTTATTTTCAATGACAGCCTAGTGGGTTAACTGCCTGCCTGGGCAGAACGACAGATTTGTACCTTGTCAGCTCGGGGGTTTGAACTTGCAACCTTCTGGTTACTAGTCCAACGCTCTAACCACTAGGCTACCCTGTCGCCCCTCATTATTATGAATACACGTACAGTGCCTTCTGAAAGTATTCAGACCCCTTGACTTTTTCCACATTTTGTTACGTTTCAGCCTTATTCTAAAATGGATTAAATAAAAAAGATCCTCAGGAATCTACACACAATAACCCATAATGATGAAACAAAAACAGGCGTAGAATTTTTTGGGGCAAATTTGTGGAGAAAAAAACAACAGAAATACCTTATTTACATAAGTACCTTGTTCATAGCGCTGGCTGCGATGGCCAAACTGGCCCTTCTTTGGACACTGTGTTAACTAACCTCCAAACGAGCTTCAATGCCATACAACATTACTTTTGTGGCCACCAACTGCTCTTAAACGCTAGTAAAACCAAATGCATGCTTTTCAACCGTTCGCTGCCTGCACCTGCCCGCCCGACTAGCATCACTACTCTGGACGGTTCTGACTTAGAATATGTGGACAACTATAAATACCTAAGTGTCTGTCTAGACTGTAAACTCTCCTTCCAGACTCAATTTAAACATCTCCATCTCCATATTTCGCAACAAAGACTCCTTCACTCACACCGCCAAACATACCCTCGTAAAACTGACTATCCTACTGATCCTCGACTTCGGCGATGTCATTTACAAAATAGCTTCCAATACTCTACTCAGCAAACTGGATGCAGTCGATCACAGTGCCATCCGTTTTGTCAAAAAAGCCCCTTATACCACCGACCACTGCGACCTGTATGCTCTAGTCGGCTGGCCCTCGCTACATATTCGTTGCCAAATCCACTGGCTCCAGGTCATCTATAAGTCTATGCTAGGTAAAGCTCCGGCTTATCTCAGCTCACTGGTCACCATAACAACACCCACCCGTAGCACGCGCTCCAGCAGGTATATCTCACTGGTCATCCCCAAAGCCAACACCTCCTTTGGCCGCCTTTCCTTCCAGTTCTCTGCTGCTAATGACTGGAACGAATTGCAAAAATCGTTGAAGCTAGAGATTTATATTTCCCTCACTAACTTTAAACATCAACTAACCGATCGCTGCAGCTGTACATAGTCCATCTGTAAATAGCCCATCCAATCTACCTCATCCCCATATTGTTTTTATTGACTTTTCTGCTCTTTTGCACACCAGTATTTCTACTTGCACATCATCATCTGCTCATCTATCACTCCAGTGTTTATTTGCTCAATTGTAATTACTTTGCTACTATGGCCCATTTATTGCCTCCTCACGCCATTTGCACACACTGTATATAGACTTAATTTTTTTATATTGTGTTATTGACTGTACGCTTGTTTATTCCATGTGTAACTCTGTGTTGTTTGTTTACTCCATGTGTTTACTCTGTGTTGTTGTTTACTCCATGTGTAACTCTGTGTTGTTGTTTACTCCATGTGTAACTCTGTGTTGTTGTTTACTCCATGTGTAACTCTGTGTTGTTGTTTACTCCATGTGTAACTCTGTGTTGTTGTTTACTCCATGTGTAACTCTGTGTTGTTGTTTACTCCATGTGTAACTCTGTGTTGTTGTTTACTCCATGTGTAACTCTGTGTTGTTGTTTACTCCATGTGTAACTCTGTGTTGTTGTTTACTCCATGTGTAACTCTGTGTTGTTGTTTACTCCATGTGTAAACTCTGTGTAACTCTGTGTTGTTGTTTACTCCATGTGTAACTCTGTGTTGTTGTTTACTCCATGTGTAACTCTGTGTTGTTGTTTACTCCATGTGTAACTCTGTGTTGTTGTTTAATCCATGTGTAACTCTGTGTTGTTGTTTGTGTCGAACTGCTGTGCTTTATCTTGGCCAGGTCGCAGTTGTTCTCAACTAGCCTACCTGGTTAAATAAAGGTGGAATAAAAAAAAATAAATAAAAAAATTTCAGACCCTTTGGTATGAGACTCAAAATTGAGACAGAATTGTGTTGAAGCACAGATCTGGGGAAGGGAACCAAAACATTTCTGCAGCATTGAAGGTCCCCAAGAACACAGTGGCCTCCATCAATCTTAAATGGAAGAAGTTTGGAACCACCAAGACTCTTCATAGCGCTGGCAGCCCGGCCAAACTGAGCAATTGGGGGAGAAGGGCCTTGGTTAGGGAGGTGACCAAGAACCCTATGGTCACTCTGATAGAACTCTAGAGTTCCTCTGTGGAGATGGAGAACCTTCCAGAAGGACAACCATCTCTGCAGCACTTGACCAATCAGGCGCTTGGAGTTTGCCAAAAGGCACCTAAAGACTATTTGGCCTGAATGCCAAGCATCACTTCTGGAGGAAACCTGGCATCATCCCTACATGACCTCAGACTGGGGCGAAGGTTCACCTTCCAACAGGACAACGACCCTAAGCACACAGCCAAGACAACGCAGGAGTGGCGACTTGACAAGTCTCTGAATGTCCTTGAGTGACCCTGCCAGAGCCCGGACTTGAACCCGATCGAACATCTCTGGAGAGACCTGAAAATAGCTATGTGGCAACGCTCCCCATCCAACCTGACAGAGCTTGAGAGGATCTGCAGAGAAGAATGTGAGAAACTCCCCAAATACAGGTGTGCCAAGCTTGTAGCATCATACCCAAGAAGACTCGTTGCTGTAAACGCTGCCAAAGGTGCTTCAACAAAGTACTGAGTAAAGGGTCTGAAAACTTATGTAAATGTGATATTTCCGTTTTCTTTTTTTATATAAATTAGAAACAATTTTGAAAAACATTTTCACTGTTATTATGGGGTATTGTGTGTAGATCGATGAGAAGAAAAAAACGATTTAATCCATTTTAGAATAAAGCTGTTACCTACCAAAATGTGGAAAAGGTCAAGGGATCTGAACTTTCCGAATGCCCTGACTTACATTGACACTGAATATACATGACTACACAAAAATAAACAAATTGCAATGCACTTATTTTAACTCATATCTATAGTATTTATCGATAATATTTATATTGTAGACTGGCAAAAAAAATGTTATTTTTATTTTTATATTACTTAAAAGCAATATACTCAACAAATAGCACATTTTTTATTGCCCTCATACAGTTGAAATTGGAAGTTGACATACTTAGGTTGGAGTCATTAAAACTGGTTTTTCAAACACTCCACAAATGTATTGTTAACAAACTATAGTTTTGGCAAGTCGGTTAGGACATCTACTTTGTGCATGACACAAGTCATTTTTCCAACAATTGTTTACAGACAGATTATTTCACTTATAATTCACTTATAATTCACTGTATCACAATTCCAGTGGGTCAGAAGTTTACATACACTAAGTTGACTGCCTTTAAACAGCTTGGAAAATTCCTGAAAATTATGTCATGGCTTTAGAAGCTTCTGATAGGCTTATTGACTTCTGATAGGCTTATTGACATAATTTGAGTCAATTGGAGGTGTACCTGTCGATGTATTTCAAGGCCAACATTCAAACTCAGTGCCTCTTTGCTTGACATCATGGCAAATAAATAAAAAATCATCCAAGACCTCAGAAAAAAATTGTAGACCTCCAGAAGTCTGGTATATCATCCTTGGGAGCAATTTCCAAACGCCTGAAGGTACCACGTTCATCTGTACAAACAATAGTACACAAGTATAAACACCATGGGACCACGCAGCCGTTATACCACTCAGGAAGGAGACGTGTCTCCTAGAGATGAACGTACTTTGGTGCGAAAAGTGCAAATCAATCCCAGAACAACAACAAAGGACCTTGTGAAGATGCTGGAGGAAACAAATACAAAAGTATCTATATCCACAGTAAAACGAGTCCTATATCGACATAACTGGAAAGGACACGCAGCAAGGAAGAAGCCACTGCTCCAAAACCGCCATAAAAAAGCCAGATTACGGTTTGCAACTGCGCATGGTGTCGTGTCTTTGGCATCATTTAACTGAAGACTTGTTTTTTAATCGAAAATTCTCTGTAATTATTATAACGTGATTAAACGAATTAATCATGTAACTGTAATTAACTAGGAAGCCGGGGCACCAAGGAAAATATTCAGGTTACAAAGTTAACATTTTCCTAATATAACTTTCAGATATTTTAATATCTGATCAATTAGTCTTCGAATTAATAATTTATTCTTTACCTCACGTTAGTCTCATTCCAAACGTTTTAAATTGTTGGTCATCTGCACAAACCCTGTCTTCATTATGAGTCATCCATACATCAATTGTCTTAAATCATTTATTTATTAACTAACTAAATCATCACAGAAATGCACAAACAAACAAGTAGATATGGTTACAAGGGAATGTGCCCTAGTGGGTTAAACCGGCATGGCGGCTTGTTAGACAGAGGGACTGATTAGGGCGCGAAAGATAAGAGACACTACAAAGTTGATAATTATAACAATTGAAATGCTAATCCTTTGCACATGAACGCTCACTCATTCTGGAACCATTGCAATCAATATATATATTTACGCTAAAGACTATTTGGCCTGAATGCCAAGCATCACTTGTGTCGTCTTGATCGCTGGTGAAAAGTTTGTTTCTGTTGGAGAGTGTCCGTCCTCTCTCGCTCTCTCTCTCTGCCGTGGTAAGGATGAATGGTTCAGAGTAACATTCAGCAATGTCGTTATAGAATAGATGTTTCGGCGGTTGTCGGTCTTCGCGTTCAATGATACCAAATTCCTAGCTGCAGACTAGTAATTATTATCAAAGACTTGTTCTTATTCTGTCGGTATCAATAGTCTAAGAGTTTAACCATGTGGGAAGGTTAAAAGATTCAGCAATCTACTCAAACCCGTAGCCCTCTCGTAATTGAGGTAAGCTTGGTCTGAAGATAGAAAACCTAGGTGGGGGTTTTATTTGGAAGAGCAGAAAGGGGCTGTTCCATGACGCCAGATCCTGCTCATGGGCCGGTCCTCTGATTTAGTTAAACTCAAAAGGGAATTGTAGTTTCCTTCATTAAACAGTCTAAAATCAAATTACATAATTTCACAAATAGTTTCATCTTTACTCATTCATTTATACAACAATTAGATGTAACCTCATAACTGAGATTTTGGTATAAACAGGGTTATGGTAATGTGGCTGTATTGTCTCTCATGAGTTTCACAAAATTGTACCAAATGGACCAGTTCGTAGCTGGATTCTTCCCCGACAGTGTCTCCAGAACATGAATATTGAGTTCTCACGTTCTGTGCTGTGGAAGAAATTCCTTTGTTCTCTATGAAACTCACTCTCTCTCTATATTGTCTGGCCATGAGGAAGGATCTCCTCCAGGAATTTACGACCTGAGACAACAGCAGCCTGGGTGTTGGAGAGAGGGGGGGGGGGGTGCGGAGGGAGGGGGATGGTGCTCGCTGTACCCTAAAGAGGGCAACGTCCTGACAATGGGGACAAAGATCAAACTTTTTGGAGAAATGTCCTCTGGTCTGATGAAACAAAAATAGAACTGTTTGACCATAATGACCATCATTATGTTTAGAGGAAAAAGGGAGAGGCTTGCAAGCCGAAGAACACCATCCCAACCAAGAAGCACGGGGGTGGCAGCATCATGTTGTGGGGGTGCTTTGCTGCAGGAGGGTCAGGTGCACTTCACAAAATAGATGGCATCATGAGGAGGGAAAATTATGTGGATATATTGAAGCAATATCTCAAGACATCAGTCAGGAAGTTAAACTTGGTCGCAAATGGGTCTTCCAAGTGGACAATGACCTCAAGCATACTTCCAAAGTTGTGGGAAAATGGCTCAAGGACAACAAAGTCAAGGTATTGGAGTGGCCATCACAAAGCTCTGACCTCAATCCCATAAAACATTTGTGGGCAGAACTGAAAAAACGTGTGCGAGCAAGGAGGCCTACAAACCTGACTCAGTTGGCTCTAACCAATAGTGCAAAAAAGGTATTTGTCACGACTTCCGCCGAAGTCGGCTCCTCTCCTTGTTCGGGCGGCGTTCGGCGGTCGACGTCACCGGCTTTCTAGCCATCGGCGCTCCATTTTCTCACTGTCTCCATTTGTTTTGTCTTGTTCCCTGCACACCTGGTTTACATTCCCGAATCACACTGCATGTATTTAGTCCTCTGTTCCCCCCCCATGTCTTTGTGTGAAGTTGTTTCGTGTTATGTGTTTTATGTGACACACCAGGCTGGTTTTCCATGATCCGTGTTTATTTCACGAAGTATGTTTATTTGGTAACTATAGATTTTGTGACTGTTTTTGCGCTTTACACTTTTGCCATTTTTGCTGGAGGTTTTTGACGCAGTTGCGTCCGTCTGCTGTTTGCATCAATAAAGTGTGCCCTTGTTCACAACTCTCTGCTCTCCTGCACCTGACTTCGCAACCAGTACGCACACCCGTGACGGTATTAGGTGAACAAGAAATTAAACAACAGTAAAAAGACAGGCTATATACAGTAGAGAGGCTATATACAGTAGAGGCTATATACAGTAGAGAGGCTATATACAGTAGAGGCTATATACAGTAGAGGCTATATACAGTAGAGAGGCTATATACAGTAGAGGCTATATACAGTAGAGGCTATATACAGTAGAGAGGCTATATACAGTAGAGGCTATATACAGTAGAGGCTATATACAGTAGAGAGGCTATATACAGTAGCAAGGCTATAAAAGTAACGAGGCTACATACAGACACCGGTTAGTCAGGCTGATTGAGGTAGTATGTAAATCTAGATATGGTTAAAGTGACTATGCATATATGATGAACAGAGAGTAGTGTAAAAGAGGGGGTGGTGGGTGGCGGGACACAATGCAGATAGCCCGGTTAGCTAATGTGCGGAAGCACTGGTTGGTCGGCCCAATTGAGGTAGTATGTACATGAATGTATAGTTAAAGTGACTATGCATAAATGATGAACAGAGTAGCAGCAGCGTACAAAGAGGGGTTGGGGGCACACAATGCAAATAGTCCTGGTAGCCATTTGATTACCTGTTCAGGAGTCTTATGGCTTGGGGGTGAAAACTGTTGAGAAGCCTTTTTGTCCTAGACTTGGCACTCCGGTACTGCTTGCCATGCGGTAGTAGAGAGAACAGTCTATGACTGGGGTGGCTGGGGTCTTTGACAATTTTAGGGCCTTCCTCTGACACTGCCTGGTGTAGAGGTCCTGGATGGCAGACAGCTTAGCCCCAGTGATGTACTGGGCCGTACGCACTACCCTCTGTAGCGCCTTACGGTCAGATGCCGACCAGTTGCCATACCAGGCAGTGATGCAACCGGTCAGGATGCTCTCGATGGTGCAGCTGTAGAACCTTTTGAGGATCTCAGGACCCATGCCAAATCTTTTTAGTTTCCTGAGGGGGACTAGGCTTTGGAATGGACAATGACCCCAAGCATACTTCCAAAGTTGTGGCAAAATGGCTTAAGGACAACAAAGTCAAGGTATTGGAGTGGCCATCACAAAGCCCTGACCTCAATCCCATAGAAAATTTGTGGGCAGAACTGAAAAAGCGTGTGCGAGCAAGGAGGCCTACAAACCTAACTCAGTTACACCAGCTCTGTCAGGAGGAATGGGACAAAATTCACCCAACTTATTGTGGGAAGCTTGTGGAAGGCTACCCAAATGTTTGACCCAAGTTAAACAATTTATAGGCAATGCAACCAAATACTAATTGAGTGTATGTAAACGTCTGACCCACTAGGAATGTGATGAAAGAAATAAAAGCTGAAATAAATCACTCTACAATTATTCTGACATTTTACATTCTTAAAATAAAGTGGTGATCCTGACTGATCTAAGAAAGGGAATTTTTATTGGGATTAAATGTCAGGAATTGTGAATAACTGAGTTTAAATGTATTTGGCTAAGGTGTAGGTAAACTTCCGACTTCAACTGTACATACTATTTGCATGGCTCTACTTCCTGCTAGAGAGTAGTATCTTCCTACTCATGGTGGAGTCCTTTAGATCTACAGAGCATTCAGAAAGTATTCTATTCATACCTATTGACTAATTCCACATTTAGTTGTGTTACAGCCTGAATTCAAAATGGATTCATTTGATGTTTTTTTCTCAACCATCTACACACAGTACCCCATAATGACAAAGTGAAAACATGTTTTTAGACATTTTTAACAATGTATTGAAAATGAAATACAGAAATCTCACTTATATGAGTATTCACACCCCTGAGTAAATACTTTGTAGAAGCACCTTTGGTGGATATTACAGCTTTGAGTCGTCTTGGATATGCCTGTATCAGCTTTGCAAATCTGGATTTGGGAATTGTCTCCCATTCTTTCTTGCAGATTTGCTCAAGCTCTGTTAAGTTAGATGGGGACGGCAGTGAACAGCAAATCTTCAAGTCTTTCCACCAATTTTCAATGGGATTCAAGTCTGGGCTGTGGCAGGGCCACTCAATGACTTTAACATTCTTGTTCTGAAGTCATTCCAGTGTTGCTTACAGCGTTGGCTGTATACTTGGGGTCATTGTCCTACTAGAACCTAAATCTTCGCCCCAGTTTAAGGTCATTTGCATTCTGAAGCAGGTTGTCATCAGGCCAAAGAGTAAACGGGTTTTCTTTCTTAATGAAGTCCAAACAATTGCATTGGCCACAGGTGGACTCCAATCAAGTTGTAGTGATCTCAAGGATAATCAAAGGAAATTGGATGCACCTGAGCTCAATTTGGAGTGTCATAGCAAAGAGGTGTGAATACTTACAGTATGTAAATGAGATTGTTCAGTATTATATTTTCAATCCATTTGTTTAAAAAAAATCAAAAACTTGTCTTCGCTTTGTCATTATGGGGTACTGTGTTTATATGGGTGAGAAACAACAACAATTTAATCCATTTTGAATTCAGGCTGTAATACAACAAAATGTGGAATAAGTCAAGGGGTATGAATACTTTCTGAAAGCTCTGTATATGTTTCCAGCTCATGCATATCAATATAGCATGTGCTTTCATAATATATGACATTTAGCAGAATATTGTATCCACAAAATATACATTTATCTCATTTAATAAAAAATTATCTGTTACTATTATTATGAAAACTGAAAACAAAACATAAATTGATTAAACCAATACATTGATTACAAATGAATGTGTTATAAACATTATACTGACCCTGCTATCATTAGGCTCAGTTATCTCCATCTTTATAAACATTATACTGACCGTGCTATCATTAGGCTCAGTTATCTCCATCTTTATAAACATTATACTGACCGTGCTATCATTAGGCTCAGTTATCTCCATCTTTATAAACATTATACTGACCGTGCTATCATTAGGCTCAGTTATCTCCATCTTTATAAACATTATACTGACCATGCTATCATTAGGCTCAGTTATCTCCATCTTTATAAACATTATACTGACCATGCTATCATTAGGCTCAGTTATCTCCATCTTTATAAACATTATACTGACCGTGCTATCATCAGGCTCAGTTATCTCCATCTTTATAAACATTATACTGACTATGCTATCATTAGGCTCAGTTATCTCCATCTTTATAAACATTATACTGACCGTGCTATCATCAGGCTCAGTTATCTCCATCTTTATAAACATTATACTGACTATGCTATCATTAGGCTCAGTTATCTCCATCTTTATAAACATTATACTGACTATGCTATCATTAGGCTCAGTTATCTCCATCTTTATAAACATTATACTGACCATGCTATCATCAGGCTCAGTTATCTCCATCTTTATAAACATTATACTGACTATGCTATCATTAGGCTCAGTTATCTCCATCTTTATAAACATTATACTGACTATGCTATCATTAGGCTCAGTTATCTCCATCTTTATAAACATTATACTGACCATGCTATCATTAGGCTCAGTTATCTCCATCTTTATAAACATTATACTGACCATGCTATCATTAGGCTCAGTTATCTCCATCTTTATAAACATTATACTGACCATGCTATCATTAGGCTCAGTTATCTCCATCTTTATAAACATTATACTGACCATGCTATCATTAGGCTCAGTTATCTCCATCTTTATAAACATGATACTGACCATGCTATCATTAGGCTCAGTTATCTCCTTCTTTATAAACATGATACTGACCATGCTATCATTAGGCTCAGTTATCTCCTTCTTTATAAACATGATACTGACCATGCTATCATTAGGCTCAGTTATCTCCATCTTTATAAACATTATACTGACCATGCTATCATCAGGCTCAGTTATCTCCATCTTTATAAACATTATACTGACCATGCTATCATCAGGCTCAGTTATCTCCATCTTTATAAACATTATACTGACCATGCTATCATCAGGCTCAGTTATCTCCATCTTTATAAACATTATACTGACCATGCTATCATTAGGCTCAGTTATCTCCATCTTTATAAACATTATACTGACCATGCTATCATCAGGCTCAGTTATCTCCATCTTTATAAACATTATACTGACCATGCTATCATCAGGCTCAGTTATCTCCATCTTTATAAACATTATACTGACCATTCTATCATCAGGCTCAGTTATCTCCATCTTTATAAACATTATACTGACCATTCTATCATCAGGCTCAGTTATCTCCATCTTTATAAACATTATACTGACCATTCTATCATTAGGCTCAGTCATCTTCAGGTTCTCCATCGTTGTAGCCATTTGATCTGACCGTGAATATCTCTGGATGAGAAAAATAACAGGAGTTTGAATGTTCTAAAGAAAATACAATCGGGACTTTCAGAATATGAAATACCATGTTTATCATGATAATATGGATACGCATACACTACATGGCCAAAAGTATCTGGACAACCCTTCAACATACTCTACATACAGTTGAAGTCGGAAGTTTACATACACCTTAGCCAAATACATTTAAACTCAGTTTTTCACAATTCCTGACATTTAATCCTTGTAAAAAATTCCCTGCCTTAGATCAGTTGGTATCACCAATTTATTTTAAGATTGTGAAATGTCAGAATAATAGTGGAGAGAATCATTTATTTCAGCTTTTATTTCTTTCATCACATTCCCAGTGGGTCAGAAGTTTACACACACTCAATTCGTATTTGGTAGCATTGCCTTCAAATTGTTTAACTTGGGTCAAACGTTTTGGGTAGCCTTCCACAAGCTTCCCACAATAAGTTGGGTGAATTTTGGCCCCGACTTCAACTGTACATACTATTTGCATGGCTCTACTTCCTGCTAGAGAGTAGCATCTTCCTACTCATGGTGGAATCCTTTAGAGCTACAGAGCATTCAGAAAGTATTATTTTCATACCTGTTGACTAATTCCACATTTAGTTGTGTTACAGCCTGAATTCAAAATGGATTCATTTGATGGTTTTTTCTCAACCATCTACACACAATACCCCATAATGACAAAGTGAAAACATGTTTTTAGACATTTTTACAAATGTATTGAAAATGAAATACAGAAATCTCACTTATATGAGTATTCACACCCCTGAGTAAATACTTTGTAGAAGCACCTTTGGTGGATATTACAGCTTTGAGTCGTCTTGGATATGCCTGTATCAGCTTTGCAAATCTGGATTTGGGAATTGTCTCCCATTCTTTCTTGCAGATTTGCTCAAGCTCTGTTAAGTTAGATGGGGACGGCAGTGAACAGCAAATCTTCAAGTCTTTCCACCAATTTTCAATGGGATTCAAGTCTGGGCTGTGGCAGGGCCACTCAATGACTTTAACATTCTTGTTCTGAAGTCATTCCAGTGTTGCTTACAGCGTTGGCTGTATACTTGGGGTCATTGTCCTACTAGAACCTAAATCTTCGCCCCAGTTTAAGGTCATTTGCATTCTGAAGCAGGTTGTCATCAGGCCAAAGAGTAAACGGGTTTTCTTTCTTAATGAAGTCCAAACAATTGCATTGGCCACAGGTGGACTCCAATCAAGTTGTAGTGATCTCAAGGATAATCAAAGGAAATTGGATGCACCTGAGCTCAATTTGGAGTGTCATAGCAAAGAGGTGTGAATACTTACAGTATGTAAATTAGATTGTTCAGTATTATATTTTCAATCCATTTGTTTAAAAAAATCAAAAAACTTGTCTTCGCTTTGTCATTATGGGGTACTGTGTTTATATGGGTGAGAAACAACAACAATTTAATCCATTTTGAATTCAGGCTGTAATACAACAAAATGTGGAATAAGTCAAGGGGTATGAATACTTTCTGAAAGCTCTGTATATGTTTCCAGCTCATGCATATCAATATAGCATGTGCTTTCATAATATATGACATTTAGCAGAATATTGTATCCACAAAATATACATTTATCTCATTTAATAAAAAATTATCTGTTACTATTATTATGAAAACTGAAAACAAAACATAAATTGATTAAACCAATACATTGATTACAAATGAATGTGTTATAAACATTATACTGACCCTGCTATCATTAGGCTCAGTTATCTCCATCTTTATAAACATTATACTGACCGTGCTATCATTAGGCTCAGTTATCTCCATCTTTATAAACATTATACTGACCGTGCTATCATTAGGCTCAGTTATCTCCATCTTTATAAACATTATACTGACCGTGCTATCATTAGGCTCAGTTATCTCCATCTTTATAAACATTATACTGACCATGCTATCATTGAGGCTCAGTTATCTCCATCTTTATAAACATTATACTGACCATGCTATCATTAGGCTCAGTTATCTCCATCTTTATAAACATTATACTGACCGTGCTATCATTAGGCTCAGTTATCTCCATCTTTATAAACATTATACTGACTATGCTATCATTAGGCTCAGTTATCTCCATCTTTATAAACATTATACTGACCGTGCTATCATCAGGCTCAGTTATCTCCATCTTTATAAACATTATACTGACTATGCTATCATTAGGCTCAGTTATCTCCATCTTTATAAACATTATACTGACTATGCTATCATTAGGCTCAGTTATCTCCATCTTTATAAACATTATACTGACCATGCTATCATTAGGCTCAGTTATCTCCATCTTTATAAACATTATACTGACCATGCTATCATTAGGCTCAGTTATCTCCATCTTTATAAACATTATACTGACTGTGCTATCATCAGGCTCAGTTATCTCCGTCTTTATAAACATTATACTGACCGTGCTATCATTAGGCTCAGTTATCTCCATCTTTATAAACATTATACTGACCGTGCTATCATCAGGCTCAGTTATCTCCATCTTTATAAACATTATACTGACCGTGCTATCATTAGGCTCAGTTATCTCCATCTTTATAAACATTATACTGACCATGCTATCATTAGGCTCAGTTATCTCCATCTTTATAAACATTATACTGACCATGCTATCATTAGGCTCAGTTATCTCCATCTTTATAAACATTATACTGACCATGCTATCATTGAGGCTCAGTTATCTCCATCTTTATAAACATTATACTGACCATGCTATCATTAGGCTCAGTTATCTCCATCTTTATAAAAATTATACTGACCGTGCTATCATTAGGCTCAGTTATCTCCATCTTTATAAACATTATACTGACCATGCTATCATTAGGCTCAGTTATCTCCATCTTTATAAACATTATACTGACCATGCTATCATTAGGCTCAGTTATCTCCATCTTTATAAACATTATACTGACCATGCTATCATTAGGCTCAGTTATCTCCATCTTTATAAACATTATACTGACCATGCTATCATTAGGCTCAGTTATCTCCATCTTTATAAACATTATACTGACCATGCTATCATTAGGCTCAGTTATCTCCATCTTTATAAACATTATACTGACCGTGCTATCATCAGGCTCAGTTATCTCCGTCTTTATAAACATTATACTGACCGTGCTATCATTAGGCTCAGTTATCTCCATCTTTATAAACATTATACTGACCGTGCTATCATTAGGCTCAGTTATCTCCATCTTTATAAACATTATACTGACCATGCTATCATTAGGCTCAGTTTTCTCCATCTTTATAAACATTATACTGACCATGCTATCATTAGGCTCAGTTATCTCCATCTTTATAAACATTATACTGACCATGCTATCATTAGGCTCAGCCATCTTCTTCCTCTTGCACTCATCAGTCATTAGAACTGACAATGAATCACTCTGGAAGAGAAAAATAACAGGAGTTTGAATGTTCTAAAGAAAATACAATCAGGACTTTCAGAATATGAAATACCATACTTTTATTATGAAAACTGAAAACAGAACATAAATTGATTAAACTAATACTTCGTGGTTGATTACAAATGAATGTGTTATAAACATTATACTGACCATGCTATCATTAGGCTCAGTTATCTCCATCTTTATAAACATTATACTGACCATGCTATCATTAGGCTCAGTTATCTCCATCTTTATAAACATTATACTGACAATAAGTTGGGTGAATTTTGCCCCCGACTTATGCTATCATTAGGCTCAGTTATCTCCATCTTTATAAACATTATACTGACCATGCTATCATTAGGCTCAGTTATCTCCATCTTTATAAACATGATACTGACCATGCTATCATTAGGCTCAGTTATCTCCATCTTTATAAACATTATACTGACCGTGCTATCATCAGGCTCAGTTATCTCAATCTTTATAAACATTATACTGACCATGCTATCATTAGGCTCAGTTATCTCCATCTTTATAAACATTATACTGACCATGCTATCATTAGGCTCAGTTATCTCCATCTTTATAAACATGATACTGACCATGCTATCATTAGGCTCAGTTATCTCCATCTTTATAAACATTATACTGACCGTGCTATCATCAGGCTCAGTTATCTCAATCTTTATAAACATTATACTGACCATGCTATCATTAGGCTCAGTTATCTCCATCTTTATAAACATTATACTGACCATGCTATCATTAGGCTCAGTTATCTCCATCTTTATAAACATTATACTGACCATGCTATCATTAGTGTAACGGCGTTCGTCTGTTGAATGAAGAGAGTCGGACCGAAACGCAGCGTGTAGGTTACTCATGACTTTAATGAAAGAAAACGCGGTACATGAAATAACTGAATACTAAATACAAAAACAACAGAACGGAACGTGAAACTAATTACAGCCTATCTGGTGACTACTACACAAAGACAGGAACAAACACCCACAAAATACAAAGCGAAAGTCAGGCTGCCTAAATACGGTTCCCAATCAGAGACAACGCGAAGCACCTGACTCTAATTGAGAATCGCCTCAGGCAGCCAAGCCTATTTTTTATTTATTTTATTTTTATTTCACCTTTATTTAACCAGGTAGGCTAGTTGAGAACAAGTTCTCATTTGCAACTGCGACCTGGCCAAGATAAAGCATAGCAGTGTGAACAGACAACACAGAGTTACACATGGAGTAAACAATTAGCAAGTCAATAACACAGTAGAAAAAATGGGCAGTCTATATACAATGTGTGCAAAAGGCATGAGGAGGTAGGCGAATAATACAATTTTGCAGATTAACACTGGAGTGATAAATGATCAGATGGTCATGTACAGGTAGAGATATTGGTGTGCAAAAGAGCAGAAAAGTAAATAAATAAAAACAGTATAAAAACAGTATGGGAATGAGGTAGGTGAAAATGGGTGAGCTATTTACCTATAGACTATGTACAGCTGCAGCGATCGGTTAGCTGCTCGGATAGCTGATGTTTGAAGTTGGTGAGGGAGATAAAAGTCTCCAACTTCAGCGATTTTTGCAATTCGTTCCAGTCACAGGCAGCAGAGTACTGGAACGAAAGGCGGCCGAATGAGGTGTTGGCTTTAGGGATGATCAGTGAGATACACCTGCTGGAGCGCGTGCTACGGATGGGTGTTGCCATCGTGACCAGTGAACTGAGATAAGGCGGAGCTTTACCTAGCATGGACTTGTAGATGACCTGGAGCCAGTGGGTCTGGCGACGAATATATGTAGTGAGGGCCAGCCGACTAGAGCATACAAGTCGCAGTGGTGGGTGGTATAAGGTGCTTTAGTGACAAAACGGATGGCACTGTGATAGACTGCATCCAGTTTGCTGAGTAGAGTGTTGGAAGTCATTTTGTAGATGACATCGCCGAAGTCGAGGATCGGTAGGATAGTCAGTTTTACTAGGGTAAGCTTGGCAGCGTGAGTGAAGGAGGCTTTGTTGCGGAATAGAAAGCCGACTCTTGATTTGATTTTTGATTGGAGATGTTTGATGTGAGTCTGGAAGGAGAGTTTGCAGTCTAGCCAGACACCTAGGTACTTATAGATGTCCACATATTCAAGGTCGGAACCATCCAGGGTGGTGATGCTAGTCGGGCATGCGGGTGCAGGCAGCGATCGGTTGAAAAGCATGCATTTGGTTTTACTCGCGTTTAAGAGCAGTTGGAGGCCACGGAAGGAGTGCTGTATGGCATTGAAGCTCGTTTGGAGGTTTGATAGCACAGTGTCCAATGACGGGCCGAAAGTATATAGAATGGTGTCGTCTGCGTAGAGGTGGATCAGGGAATCGCCCGCAGCAAGAGCAACATCATTGATATATACAGAGAAAAGAGTCGGCCCGAGAATTGAACCCTGTGGCACCCCCATAGAGACTGCCAGAGGACCGGACAGCATGCCCTCCGATTTGACACACTGAACTCTGTCTGCAAAGTAATTGGTGAACCAGGCAAGGCAGTCATCCGAAAAACCGAGGCTGTTGAGTCTGCCGATAAGAATATGGTGATTGACAGAGTCGAAAGCCTTGGCGAGGTCGATGAAGACGGCTGCACAGTACTGTCTTTTATCGATGGCGGTTATGATATCGTTTAGTACCTTGAGTGTGGCTGAGGTGCACCCGTGACCGGCTCAGAAACCAGATTGCACAGCGGAGAAGGTACGGTGGGATTCGAGATGGTCAGTGACCTGTTTATTGACTTGGCTTTCGAAGACCTTAGATAGGCAGGGCAGGATGGATGGATATAGGTCTATAGCAGTTTGGGTCCAGGGTGTCTCCCCCTTTGAAGAGGGGGATGACTGCGGCAGCTTTCAATCCTTGGGTATCTCAGACGATATGAAAGAGAGGTTGAACAGGCTGGTAATAGGGGTTGCGACAATGGCGGCAGATAGTTTCAGAAATAGCGGGTCCAGATTGTCAAGCCCAGCTGATTTGTACGGGTCCAGGTTTTGCAGCTCTTTCAGAACATCTGCTATCTGGATTTGGGTAAAGGAGAACCTGGAGAGGCTTGGGTGAGGAACTACGGGGGGCGGAGCTGTTGGCCGAGGTTGGAGTAGCCAGGCGGAAGGCATGGCCAGCCGTTGAGAAGTGCTTATTGAAGTTTTCGATAATCATGGATTTATCGGTGGAGACCGTGTTTCCTAGCCTCAGTGCAGTGGGCAGCTGGGAGGAGGTGCTCTTGTTCTCCATGGACTTCACAGTGTCCCAGAACTTTTTGGAGTTGGAGCTACAGGATGCAAACTTCTGCCTGAAGAAGCTGGCCTTAGCTTTCCTGACTGACTGCGTGTATTGGTTCCTGACTTCCCTGAACAGTTGCATATCACGGGGGCTATTCGATGCTATTGCAGTCCGCCACAGGTTGTTTTTGTGCTGGTCGAGGGCAGTCAGGTCTGGAGTGAACCAAGGGCTGTATCTGTTCTTGGTTCTGCATTTTTTGAACGGAGCATGCTTATCTAAAATGGTGAGGAAGTTACTTTTAAAGAATGACCATGCATCCTCAACTGACGGGATGAGGTCAATGTCCTTCCAGGATACCCGGGCCAGGTCGATTAGAAAGGCCTGCTCACAGAAGTGTTTTAGGGAGCGTTTGACAGTGATGAGGGGTGGTCGTTTGACTGCGGCTCCGTGGCGGATACAGGCGATGAGGCAGTGATCGCTGAGATCCTGGTTGAAGACAGCGGAGGTATATTTGGAGGGCCAGTTGGTCAGGATGACGTCTATGAGGGTGCCCTTGTTTACAGAGTTAGGGTTGTACCTGGTGGGTTCCTTGATGATTTGAGTGAGATTGAGGGCATCTAGCTTAGATTGTAGGACTGCCGGGGTGTTAAGCATATCCCAGTTTAGGTCACCTAACAGAACAAACTCTGAAGCTAGATGGGGGCGATCAATTCACAAATGGTGTCCAGGGCACAGCTGGGAGCTGACGGGGGTCGGTAGCAGGCGGCAACAGTGAGAGACTTGTTTCTGGAGAGAGTAATTTTCAAAATTAGTAGTTCAAACTGTTTGGGTATGGACCTGGAAAGTATGACATTACTTTGCAGGCTATCTCTGCAGTAGACTGCGACTCCGCCCCCTTTGGCAGTTCTATCTTGACGGAAGATGTTAGTTGGGTATGGAAATCTCTGAATTTTTGGTGGCCTTCCTGAGCCAGGATTCAGACACGGCAAGGACATCAGGGTTAGCAGAGTGTGCTAAAGCAGTGAGTAAAACAAACTTAGGGAGGAGGCTTCTGATGTTGACATGCATAAAACCAATACTTTTTCGATCACAGAAGTCAACAAATGAGGGTACATGGGGACATGCAGGGCCTGGGTTTACCTCCACATCACCCACGGAACAGAGAAGGAGTAGTATGAGGGTGCGGCTAAAGGCTATCAAAACTGGTCGCCTAGAGCGTTGGGGGCAGAGGATAAGAAGAGCAGGTTTCTGGGCATGGTAGAATATATTCAGGGCATAATGCGCAGACAGGGGTATGGTGGGGTGCGGGTACAGCGGAGGTAAGCCCAGGCACTGGGTGATGATGAGAGAGGTTGTATCTCTGGACATGCTGGTTGTAATGGGTGAGGTCACCGCATGTGTGGGGGTGGGACAAAGGAGGTAACAGGGGTATGCAGAGTGGATCTAGGGGCTCCATTGTGAACTAAAACAATGATAACTAACCTGAACAACAGTATACAGGGCATATTGACATTTGAGAGAGACATACAGCGAGGCATACAGTAATCACAGGTGTTGAATTGGGAAAGCTAGCTAAAAACAGTAGGCGAGGCTAATCAGCTAGCACAACAAACAGCAGGTAAAATGGCGTTGACTAGGCAACTGGGCCGACAGATAAACAAACAAGCAGAATGGGGTACCGTGATTAATGGACAGTCCAGCGTGCGTCAGCTATGTAGCCAAGAGATCAGTGTCCAGGGGGCAGCGGTGGATGGGCAGGGAAGCTTGGCTGGCGAGTGTTATCCAGGTTTAAAAAAAACGAACAATGACTAAATAGCTTGTAGCTAGTTAGCTGGTTAGCGTCTGGAGGTTCTTGAGTGTGTCATAAAAATAAAAATTAAAAGTAATAGCGATTCCGTATCACAGTGGGTGAGGCAGGTTTCCGGAAGGTATAAACAAAATAAAAATCAAAGAGAGATAGAAAGTAAATGGGTTCAGAGTGATTGGGATGCGGTGATTCAGATGGTTAGCAGGCCTGTGCTAACAAGCTAACAGTTCGTAGGCCCGGGCTAGACAAGCTAGCCGTTAGCAGGCCGAATTAGCAAGCAGGGAGATAGCGAGGGCTAGAGAGCTAACCTTTGGGGGACGTCGCGATGGGGTGAGTCTGTTTATTCCTCTTCATGCGGTGACATCGACAGACCGGTCGTGGGCCCGTGTAATTGTAGCACAGGAGTATGCTACAGGTGCTCTAGTACGCTAGGTGAGCTGGAGACACAGCGTTTCAGAAAGCTCGCGGGCCTTGGCCAGCAGATGGATCTTTGGCGATGTCGCAACGAAAAAGCCTGTTGAAACCACCTCGGACGATTATGTCGGCGGACCAGTCGTGATGGATCGGCGGGGCTCCGTGTCGGCAGTAAAGGGTCCAGGCCAATTGGCAAAAGAGGTATTGTTGGGCCTCTTCGGCTAGTCGGGAGATGGGCTTAGCTCAAGGCTAGCTGGTGCTTGTTTTTGGGACAGAGACGTTAGCCAGGAGTAGCCACTCGGATTGCAGCTAGCTAGTTGCGATGATCCGGTGTAAAGGTTCAGAGCTTGCGGTAGGAATCCGGAGATGTGGTAGAGAAAGAGCAGTCTGATATGCTCTGGGTTGATGTCGCGCTGGTGTCCTAGTTAGCTTTGAAGACCGCTAGCAATGGCTAACTGAGTACTAGCTAGTAGCTAGTTAGCTGGCTAGCTTCTGATGGTGGTTCCGGTTCTAAAGTAAAGTATAGAAAAAGCAGATCCGTACCACATTGGGTAATGCGGGTTGCAGGAGAGTATATTCAGCTCTAGTTGGAAAGTGAGATTAAAATATGTACGAAATATATACAGAAAAAAAAAAAAAAAAAAAACGAAGAAAACTATATTTACACTAGACAGGACGGGACAAGACAAAACACACGTCCGACTGCTACGCCATCTTGGATTTAGAAACCACACCCCTAATCAGCCGCGATCCCAAATACTACAAACCCCAATACGAAAACAACATATAAACCCATGTCACACCCTGGCCAACCCAAACATATACCAAAAACACAAAATACAATGACCAAGGCGTGACAGAACCCCCCTAAGGTGCAGACTCCCGGACGCACCTCAAGAGCATAGGGAGGGTCCGGGTGGGCGTCTGTCCATGGTGGCGGTTCTGGCTCGGGACGTGGACCCCACTCCATTAATGTCCTATTTCCTCCCCTTCGCGTCCTGGGATAATCCACCTTCTCCGCCGACCATGGCCTAATAGTCCTCACCCTGATCCCCACATAACTGAGGAGCAGCTCGTGACAGAGGGGCAGCTCGGGACAGAGGGGCAGCTCGGGACAGAGGGGCAGCTCGGGACAGAGGGGCAGCTCAGGACAGAGGGGCAGCTCAGGACAGAGGGGCATCTCGGGACAGAGGGGCAGCCTGGGACAGAGGGGCAGCCCGGGACAGAGGGGCAGCCCGGGACAGAGGGGCAGCTCGGGACAGAAGCAGCCCGGGACTGAGGGGAAGCCCGGTACTGAGAGGAAGCCCAGTACTGAGAGGAAGCCCAGTACTGAGAGGAAGCCCAGTACTGAGAGGAAGCTCAGGCAGGTAGTAGGCTCCGGTAAATCCTGGCTGGCTGGCGGAACTGGAAGATTCAGGTTGTCTAGCAGATCTGGAAGAGACTGGTTGTCTGGCAGATCTGGAAGAGACTGGTTGTCTGGCAGATCTGGAAGAGACTGGTTTTCGGGCAGATCTGGAAGAGACTGGTTGTCGGGCAGATCTGGAAGAGACTGGTTGTCTGGCAGATCTGGAAGAGACTGGTTGTCTGGCAGATCTGGAAGAGACTGGTTGTCGGACAGATCTGGAAGAGACTGGTTGTCTGGCGGCGCTGGGCTGACTGGCGGCACTGGCGGCGCTGGGCAGACTGGGAGCACTAGCGGCGCTGGGCAGACTGGGAGCACTGGCGACGCTGGGCAGACTGGCGGCGCTGGGAAGACTGGCGGCGCTGGGCAGACTGGGAGCACTGGTGGCGCTGGGCAGACAGGAGACTCCGGCAGCGCAGGAGAGGAGAAAAGCTCTGGCTGCGCTAAACAGGCGGGAGACTCCGACAGCGCAGGAGAGGAGAAAAGCGCTGGCTGCGCTGAACAGGCGAGGCGCACTGGAGGCCTGGTGCGTGGTGCTGGAACTGGTGGTACTGGATTGAGGATACGCACAGGAAGCCTGGTGCGGGGAGCTGCTACCGGAGGACTGGTGTGTAGAGGTGGCTCTGGATAGACCGGACCGTGCAGGCGCACTGGAGCTCTTGAGCACCGAGCCTGCCCAAGATTACCTGGCTCGATGCCCACTCTAGCCCGGCCAATAGGAAGGGCTGGTATGTGCCGCACCGGGCTATGCACCCGCACTGGAAACACCGTGCGCTCCATAGCATAACACGGTGCCTGCCCGGTCTCTCTAGCCCAACGGTGAGCATAGGGAGTTTGCGCAGGTCTCCTACCTGGCATAACTATTCTCCCTTCTAGCCCCCGCCCAATAATTTTTTTGGGCTGCTTTTCAGGTTTCCTTGCCAACCGTGTTCCCTCGTATCGTTGGCTCCTATCTCCGGCTGCCTCTGCTCTCCTTAGTGCCTCCACCTGTTCCCATGGGAGGCGATCTCTTCCGGCCAATATCTCCTCCCAAGTGTAACAACCTTTACCATCCAACACGTCTTCCCATGTCCATTCTCCGAATAATTCGTCCTCCTTTTTCTGCTCCAGCTGTCTACGTCGTTGCCAGTTTACACGTTGCTCGGTCCGTGAACGGTGGTGGGTGTTTCTGTAACGGCGTTTGTCTGTTGAATGAAGAGAGTCGGACCGAAACGCAGCGTGTAGGTTACTCATGACTTTAATGAAAGAAAACGCGGTACATGAAATAACTGAATACTAAATACAAAAACAACAGAACGGAACGTGAAACTAATTACAGCCTATCTGGTGACTACTACACAAAGACAGGAACAAACACCCACAAAATACAAAGCGAAAGTCAGGCTGCCTAAATACGGTTCCCAATCAGAGACAACGCGAAGCACCTGACTCTAATTGAGAATCGCCTCAGGCAGCCAAGCCTATACCACACCCCTAATCAGCCGTGATCCCAAATACTACAAACCACAATACGAAAACAACATATAAACCCATGTCACACCCTGGCCAACCCAAACATATAACAAAAACACAAAATACAATGACCAAGGCGTGACAATTAGGCTCAGTTATCTCCATCTTTATAAACATTATACTGACCGTGCTATCATTAGGCTCAGTTATCTCCTTCTTTATAAACATTATACTGACCATGCTATCATTAGGCTCAGTTATCTCCATCTTTATAAACATTGTACTGACCATGCTATCATTGAGGCTCACTTATCTCCATCTTTATAAACATTATACTGACCATGCTATCATTAGGCTCAGTTATCTCCATCTTTATAAACATTATACTGACCATGCTATCATTAGGCTCAGTTATCTCCATCTTTATAAACATTATACTGACCATGCTATCATCAGGCTCAGTTATCTCCATCTTTATAAACATTATACTGACCATGCTATCATTAGGCTCAGTTATCTCCATCTTTATAAACATTATACTGACCATGCTATCATTAGGCTCAGTTATCTCCATCTTTATAAACATTATACTGACCATGATATCATCAGGCTCAGCCATCTTCTTCCTCTTCCACTCAACAGTCATTAGATCTGACAATGAATATCTCTGGATGAGAAAAATAACAGGAGTTTGAATGTTCTAAAGAAAATACAATCAGGACTTTCAGAATATGAAATACCATACTTTTATTATGAAAACTGAAAACAGAACATAAATTGATTAAACTAATACTTCGTGGTTGATTACAAATGAATGTGTTATAAACATTATACTGACCATGCTATCATTAGGCTCAGTTATCTCCATCTTTATAAACATTATACTGACCATGCTATCATTAGGCTCAGTTATCTCCATCTTTATAAACATTATACTGACCATGCTATCATTAGGCTCAGTTATCTCCATCTTTATAAACATTATACTGACCATGCTATCATTAGGCTCAGTTATCTCCATCTTTATAAACATTATACTGACCATGCTATCATTAGGCTCAGTTATCTCCATCTTTATAAACATTATACTGACCATGCTATCATTAGGCTCAGTTATCTCCATCTTTATAAACATTATACTGACCATGCTATCATTAGGCTCAGTTATCTCCATCTTTATAAACATTATACTGACCATGCTATCATTAGGCTCAGTTATCTCCATCTTTATAAACATTATACTGACCATGCTATCATTAGGCTCAGTTATCTCCATCTTTATAAACATTATACTGACCATGCTATCATTAGGCTCAGTTATCTCCATCTTTATAAACATTATACTGACCATGCTATCATTAGGCTCAGTTATCTCCATCTTTATAAACATTATACTGACCATGCTATCATTAGGCTCAGTTATCTCCATCTTTATAAACATTATACTGACCATGCTATCATTAGGCTCAGTTATCTCCATCTTTATAAACATTATACTGACCATGCTATCATTAGGCTCAGTTATCTCCATCTTTATAAACATTATACTGACCATGCTATCATTAGGCTCAGTTATCTCCAGCTTTATAAACATTATACTGACCATGATATCATCAGGCTCAGTTATCTCCATCTTTATAAACATTATACTGACCATGCTATCATTAGGCTCAGTTATCTCCTTCTTTATAAACATTATACTGACCATGCTATCATTAGGCTCAGTTATCTCCATCTTTATAAACATTATACTGACCATGCTATCATTAGGCTCAGTTATCTCCATCTTTATAAACATTATACTGACCATGCTATCATTAGGCTCAGTTATCTCCATCTTTATAAACATTATACTGACCATGCTATCATTAGGCTCAGTTATCTCCATCTTTATAAACATTATACTGACCGTGCTATCATTAGGCTCAGTTATCTCCATCTTTATAAACATTATACTGACTATGCTATCATTAGGCTCAGTTATCTCCATCTTTATAAACATTATACTGACCATGCTATCATTAGGCTCAGTTATCTCCATCTTTATAAACATTATACTGACCATGCTATCATTAGGCTCAGTTATCTCCATCTTTATAAACATTATACTGACCATGATATCATCAGGCTCAGCCATCTTCTTCTTCCTCTCAAAAGTAATTTGATCTGACCGTGAATATCTCTGGAAGAGAAAAAAACAGGAGTTTGAAGGTTCTAAAGAAAATACAATCGGGACTTTCAGAATATGAAATACCATGTTTATCATGATAATATGGATACGCATACACTACATGGCCAAAAGTATCCGGACAACCCTTCAACATACACACCAAAATATGTGGACACCCCTTCAAATTAGTGGAATCGGCTATTTCAGCCACACTTTTTACTGACAGGTGTATAAAATTGAGCAAACAGCCATTCTATCTCCATAGAGAAACATTGGCAGTAGAATGGCCTTATTGAAGAGCTCAGTGACTTTCAACGTGGCACCGTCATAGGATGCCACCTTTCCAACAAGTCAGTGTGTCAAAATTTCTGCCCTGCTAGAGCTGCCCCGGGTCAACTGTAAGTGCTGTTATTGTGAAATGGAAACAGCTAGGAGCAACAACGGCTCAGCCGCGAAGTGGTAGGCCACACAAGCTCACAGAACGGAACACATAAAAGCACGTAAAAATATTACTCTCCCTAGCAGAGCTGGTTAGGCTGTTTTCATGTTGTCCAGAGCGTTGCTGACGGTAAGTGTTGGTGTAACGGATGTGAAACGGCTAGCTTAGTTAGCGGTGGTGCTGGTGTAACGGATGTGAAACGGCTAGCTTAGTTAGCGGTGGTGCTGAGTTAACGGATGTGAAACGGCTAGCTAGTTAGCGGTGGTGCTGAGTTAACGGATGTGAAACGGCTAGCTAGTTAGCGGTGGTGCTGAGTTAACGGATGTGAAACGGCTAGCTAGTTAGCGGTGGTGCTGAGTTAACGGATGTGAAACGGCTAGCTAGTTAGCGGTGGTGCTGAGTTAACGGATGTGAAACGGCTAGCTAGTTAGCGGTGGTGCTGAGTTAACGGATGTGAAACGGCTAGCTAGTTAGCGGTGGTGCTGAGTTAACGGATGTGAAACGGCTAGCTTAGTTAGCGGTGGTGCTGAGTTAACGGATGTGAAACGGCTAGCTTAGTTAGCGGTGGTGCTGAGGTAACGGATGTGAAACGGCTAGCTTAGTTAGCGGTGGTGCTGAGGTAACGGATGTGAAATGGCTAGCTTAGTTAGCGGTGGTGCTGATGTAACGGATGTGAAACGGCTAGCTTAGCTAGCGGTGGTGCTAAGGTAACGGATGTGAAACGGCTAGCTTAGTTAGCGGTGGTGCTAAGGTAACGGATGTGAAACGGCTAGCTTAGTTAGCGGTGGTGCTGAGGTAACGGATGTGAAACGGCTAGCTTAGTTAGCGGTGTGCTCTAAATAGCGTTTCAATCGGTTACGTCACTTGCTCTGAGACCTTGAAGTAGTAGTTCCCCTTGCTCTGCGAGGGCCGTGGCTTTGTGGAGCGATGGGTAACGATGCTTCGAGGGTGACTGTTGTCGTTGTGCGCAGAAGGTCCCTGGTTCGCGCCCGGGTATGGGCGAGGGGACAGTTTAAAATTATACTGTTACATTGGCAACAATAAATACTATGTTTTGTTTGTTTTATTCAATGGGTGTTGAGCGTTCGTAAATTCATCAGTTCATCAGTCAGACGACTCTGTTATCGGAGTAGATAGCCAGAGTGATTTTACAAAACGCACCGTTAATGTGACATTCAGGTCTCTATCTGAACAAACCTAAAGCTAATGGTAAATCTCAGCGCTGGCGGTAGCGTTATAGGTTCAGGAGTGTCCTTAATATTTGTTTATATTTTCACAACCTGAAAGAGCTGGGTTTTCACTAAAGAGCTGGGTTTTGCATTAAATAGGCGCAATATTTTGAATGGTGCATTTGGCGATGTTCAATTGATTCGTACATAAGGTAAACCAAATCGTTCACTGTGACTGTTGGTACATGTAGGCTCTTCATATAAAGGCCATGCCCAGCACTTTGTTCAATTAATCAAATCAGTTATTGTTTTCTTGCTCAAACAGTGACTTTGCAGCTGGTGGTGTAAAGTACTTAAGTAGAAATACTTTTAAGTACTACTTAATCATTTTTTCGGGTATCTGTACTTTACTATTTATATTTTTGACAACTTTTACAATTACTTCACTACATTCCTAAAGAAAATGTGGTACTTTTTTTACTCCATTCATTTTCCATGACACGTAAAATATCGTTACATTTAGAATGCTATGCAGGACAGGAAAATGGTCCCATTCACACTGATCAAGAGAACATCCCTGGTCATCCCTACTGCCTCTGATCTGGAGGACTCACTAAACAGAGAACATCCCTGGTCATCCCTACTACCTATGATCTGGAGGATTCACTAAACAGAGAACATCCCTGGTCATCCCTACTTCCTCTGATCTGGTGGACTCACTAAACAGAGAACATCCCTGGTCATCCCTACTGCCTCTGATCTGGAGGACTCACTAAACAGAGAACATCCCTGGTCATCACTACTGCCTCTGATCTGGTGGACTCACTAAACAGAGAACATCCCTGGTCATCACTACTGCCTCTGATCTGGAGGACTCACTAAACAGAGAACATCCCTGGTCATCCCACTACTGCCTCTGATCTGGAGGACTCACTAAACAGAGAACATCCCTGGTCATCCCTACTGCCTCTGATCTGGAGGACTCACTAAACAGAGAACATCCCTGGTCATCCCTACTGCCTCTGATCTGGAGGACTCACTAAACAGAGAACATCCCTGGTCATCCCTACTGCCTCTGATCTGGAGGACTCACTAAACAGAGAACATCCCTGGTCATCCCTACTGCCTCTGATCTGGAGGACTCACTAAACAGAGAACATCCCTGGTCATCCCTACTGCCTCTGATCTGGAGGACTCACTAAACAGAGAACATCCCTGGTCATCACTACTGCCTCTGATCTGGAGGACTCACTAAACAGAGAACATCCCTGGTCATCCCTACTGCCTCTGATCTGGTGGACTCACTAAACACAAATGCTTTGTTTGTGAATGATGTTTGAGTGTTTAACTGTGCCCCTGGCTATCCCTAAATAATAATAATAAAAATCGTTGCTTAATATAATAAATGTTTAATGATTTATACTTTTACTTGTGATACTTAAGTTCATTTTTTTTTTTTTTTTTTTTTTTTCACCTTTATTTAACCAAAGTTGAGAACAAGTTCTCATTTGCAACTTACCTGGCCAAGATAAAGCATAGCAGTGTGAACAGACAACACAGAGTTACATGGAGTAAACAATTAGCAAGTCAATAACACAGTAGAAAAAATGGGCAGTCTATATACAATGTGTGCAAAAGGCATGAGGAGGTAGGCGAATAATACAATTTTGCAGATTAACACTGGAGTGATAAATGATCAGATGGGCATGTACAGGTAGAGATATTGGTGTGCAAAAGAGCAGAAAAGTAAATAAATAAAAACAGTATAAAAACAGTATGGGAATGAGGTAGGTGAAAAAGGGTGAGCTATTTACCTATAGACTATGTACAGCTGCAATCGGTTAGCTGTCGGATAGCTGATGTTTGAAGTTGAGAGGAGATAAAAGTCTCCAACTTCAGCGATTTTTGCTCTCCAGTCACAGGCAGCAGAGTACTGGAACGAAAGGCGGCCAAATGAGGTGTTGGCTTTAGGGATGATCAGTGAGATACACCTGCTGGAGCGCGTGCTACGGATGGGTGTTGCCATCGTGACCAGTGAACTGAGATAAGGCGGAGCTTTACCTAGCATGGACTTGTAGATGACCTGGAGCCAGTGGGTCTGGCGACGAATATGTAGTGAGGGCCAGCCGACTAGAGCATACAAGTCGCAGTGGTGGGTGGTATAAGGTGCTTTAGTGACAAAACGGATGGCACTGTGGTAGACTGCATCCAGTTTGCTGAGTAGAGTGTTGGAAGCCATTTTGTAGATGACATCGCCTGTCGAGGATCGGTAGGATAGTCAGTTTTACTAGGGTAAAGCGTGAGTGAAGGAGGCTTTGTTGCGGAATAGAAAGCCGACTCTGGATTTGATTTTTGATTGGAGATGTTTGATGAGTCTGGAAGGAGAGTTTGCAGTCTAGCCAGACACCTAGGTACTTATAGATGTCCACATATTCAAGGTTGGAACCATCCAGGGTGGTGATGCTAGTCGGGCATGCGGGTGCAGGCAGCGATCGGTTGAAAAGCATGCATTTGGTTTTACTAGCGTTTAAGAGCAGTTGGAGGCCACGGAAGGAGTGCTGTATGGCATTGAAGCTCGTTTGGAGGTTGGATAGCACAGTGTCCAATGACGGGCCGAAAGTATATAGAATGGTGTCGCTCTGCGTAGAGGTGGATCAGGGAATCGCCCGCAGCAAGAGCAACATCATTGATATATACAGAGAAAAGAGTCGGCCCGAGAATTGAACCCTGTGGCACCCCCATAGAGACTGCCAGAGGACCGGACAGCATGCCTCTGATTTGACACACTGAACTCTGTCTGCAAAGTAATTGGTGAACCAGGCAAGGCAGTCATCCGAAAAACCGAACTGAGTCTGCCGATAAGAATTTGGTGATTGACAGAGTCGAAAGCCTTGGCGAGGTCGATGAAGACGGCTGCACAGTACTGTCTTTTATCGATGGCGGTTATGATATCATTTAGTACCTTGAGTGTGGCTGAGGTGCACCCGTGACCGGCTCGGAAACCAGATTGCACAGCGGAGAAGGTACGGTGGGATTCGAGATGGTCAGTGACCTGTTTGTTGACTTGGCTTTCGAAGACCTTAGATAGGCAGGGCAGGATGGATATAGGTCTATAGCAGTTTGGGTCCAGGGTGTCTCCCCTTTGAAGAGGGGGATGACTGCGGCAGCTTTCCAATCCTTGGGGATCTCAGACGATATGAAAGAGAGGTTGAACAGGCTGGTAATAGGGGTTGCGACAATGGCGGCAGATAGTTTCAGAAATAGCGGGTCCAGATTGTCAAGCCCAGCTGATTTGTACGGGTCCAGGTTTTGCAGCTCTTTCAGAACATCTGCTATCTGGATCTGGGTAAAGGAGAACCTGGAGAGGCTTGGGTGAGGAACTACGGGGGGCGGAGCTGTTGGCCGAGGTTGGAGTAGCCAGGCGGAAGGCATGGCCAGCCGTTGAGAAGTGCTTATTGAAGTTTTCGATAATCATGGATTTATCGGTGGAGACCGTGTTTCCTAGCCTCAGTGCAGTGGGCAGCTGGGAGGAGGTGCTCTTGTTCTCCATAGACTTCACAGTGTCCCAGAACTTTTGGAGTTGGAGCTACAGGATGCAAACTTCTGCCTGAAGAAGCTGGCCTTAGCTTTCCTGACTGACTGCGTGTATTGGTTCCTGACTTCCCTGAACAGTTGCATATCACGGGGCTATTCGATGCTATTGCAGTCCGCCACAGGATGTTTTTGTGCTGGTCGAGGGCAGTCAGGTCTGGAGTGAACCAAGGGCTGTATCTGTTCTTGGTTCTGCATTTTTTGAACGGAGCATGCTTATCTAAAATGGTGAGGAAGTTACTTTTAAAGAATGACCAGGCATCCTCAACTGACGGGATGAGGTCAATGTCCTTCCAGGATACATGGGCCAGGTCGATTAGAAAGGCCTGCTCACAGAAGTGTTTTAGGGAGCGTTTGACAGTGATGAGGGGTGGTCGTTTGACTGCGGCTCCGTGGCGGATACAGGCGATGAGGCAGTGATCGCTGAGATCCTGGTTGAAGACAGCGGAGGTATATTTGGAGGGCCAGTTGGTCAGGATGACGTCTATGAGGGTGCCCTTGTTTACAGAGTTAGGGTTGTACCTGGTGGGTTCCTTGATGATTTGAGTGAGATTGAGGGCATCTAGCTTAGATTGTAGGACTGCCGGGGTGTTAAGCATGTCCCAGTTTAGGTCACCTAACAGAACAAACTCTGAAGCTAGATGGGGGGCGATCAATTCACAAATGGTGTCCAGGGCGCAGCTGGGAGCTGACGGGGGTCGGTAGCAGGCGGCAACAGTGATAGACTTGTTTCTGGAGAGAGTAATTTTCAAAATTAGTAGTTCAAACTGTTTGGGTATGGACCTGGAAAGTATGACATTACTTTGCAGGCTATCTCTGCAGTAGACTGCGACTCCGCCCCCTTTGGCAGTTCTATCTTGACGGAAGATGTTATAGTTGGGTATGGAAATCTCTGAATTTTTGGTGGCCTTCCTGAGCCAGGATTCAGACACGGCAAGGACATCAGGGTTAGCAGAGTGTGCTAAAGCAGTGAGTAAAACAAACTTAGGGAGGAGGCTTCTGATGTTGACATGCATAAAACCAAGACTTTTCGATCACAGAAGTCAACAAATGAGGGTACCTAGGGGCATGCAGGGCCTGGGTTTACCTCCACATCACCCGCGGAACAGAGAAGGAGTAGTATGAGGGTGCGGCTAAAGGCTATCAAAACTGGTCGCCTAGAGCGTTGGGGGCAGAGGATAAGAGGAGCAGGTTTCTGGGCATGGTAGAATATATTCAGGGCATAATGCGCAGACAGGGGTATGGTGGGGTGCGGGTACAGCGGAGGTAAGCCCAGGCACTGGGTGATGATGAGAGAGGTTGTATCTCTGGACATGCTGGTTGTAATGGGTGAGGTCACCGCATGTGTGGGGGGTGGGACAAAGGAGGTGACAGGGGTATGCAGAGTGGATCTAGGGGCTCCATTGTGAACTAAAACAATGATAACTAACCTGAACAACAGTATACAGGGCATATTGACATTTGAGAGAGACATACAGCGAGGCATACAGTAATCACAGGTGTTGAATTGGGAAAGCTAGCTAAAAACAGTAGGCGAGGCTAATCAGCTAGCACAACAAACAGCAGGTAAAATGGCGTTGACTAGGCAACTGGGCCGACAGATAAACAAACAAGCAGAATAGGGTACCGTGATTAATGGACAGTCCAGCGTGCGTCAGCTATGTAGCCAAGAGATCAGTGTCCAGGGGGCAGCGGTGGATGGGCAGGGAAGCTGGGCTGGCGAGTGTTATCCAGGTTTTTTTTTTTTTTTTTTTTTTTTAAACTAACAATGACTAAATAGCTTGTAGCTGGTTAGCGTCTGGAGGTTCTTGAGTGTGTCATAAAAATAAATAAAAATTAAAAGTGATAGCGAATCCGTATCACAGTGGGTGAGGCAGGTTTCCGGAAGGTATAAACAAATAAAAATCAAAGAGAGATAGAAAGTAAATGGGTTCAGAAGTGTTTGGGATGAGGTGAGTCAGATGGTTAGCAGGCCTGTGCTAACAAGCTAACAGTTCGTAGGCCCGGGCTAGACAAGCTAGCCGTTAGCAGGCCGAATAGCAAGTAGGGAGATAGCGAGGGCTAGAGAGCTAACCTTTGGGGGACGTCGCGATGGGGTGAGTCTGTTTATTCCTCTTCTTGCGGTGACATCGACAGACCGGTCGTGGGCCCGGGTAATTGTAGCCCAGGATTATGCTACAGGAGCTCTAGTGCGCTGGGTGAGCTGGAGACACAGCGTTTCAGAAAGCTCGCGGTCCTTGGCCAGCAGATGGATCTTTGGCGATGTCGCAACGAAAAAGCCTGTTGAAACCACCTCGGACGATTATGTCGGCGGACCAGTCGTGATGGATCGGCGGCGCTCCGTGTCGGCAGTAAAGGGTCCAGGCCAATTGGCAAAAGAGGTATCGTTGGGCCTCTTCGGCTAGTCGGGAGGTGGGCTTAGCTCAAGGCTAACTGTAGCTTGTTTTGGGCCAGAGACGTTGGCCAGGAGTAGTCACTCGGAATTGCAGCTAGCTAGTTAATGATCCGGTGTAAAGGTTCAGAGCTTGCGGTAGGAATCCGGAGATGTGGTAGAGAAAGAGCAGTCTGATATGCTCTGGGTTGATGTCGCGCTGGTGTTCTAGTTAGCTTAGAAAGCAATGGCTAACTGAGTACGAGCTAGTAGCTAGTTAGTTGGCTAGCTTCTGATGGTCGGTTCTAAAGTAAAGTATAGAAAAGGCGGATCCGTACCACATTGGGTGATGCGGGTTGCAGGAGAGTATATTCAGCTCTAGTTTGAAAGTGAGATTAAAATATGTACGAAATATATACAGAAAAAAACGAAGAAAACTATATTTACACTAGACAGGACGGGACAAGACAAAACATACGTCCGACTGCTAAAATACTTTTAGACTTTTACTCAAGTAGTATTTTACTGGGTGACTTTCACTTTTTCTTGAGTAATTATCTTTACTTTTACTCAAGTATGTGCAACGGATGTGAAACGGCTAGCTAGTTAGCGGTGGTGCGCGCTAAATATCGTTTCAATCGGGTGACGTCACTTGCTCTGAGACCTTGAAGTAGTAGTTCCACCTTTGCTCTGCAAGGGCCTCGGCTTTTGTGGAGCGATGGGTATAACGATGCTTCGTGGGTGACTATTATTGATGTGTGCAGAGGGTCCCTGGTTCGCGCGACTGGTTCCCCTTCACATTTACAGCTTCCCGGTAATCACTCCTTTCAATGGCGCCCTGTTCTTAAGGACAAATCAAACAACCGATCTTGTACCGAATTGCGCGATATTAAGCGCCAGCTCCCTCCAAGGCGGAAGAAGAACACATCACAAGCCCACTACAGATTACCTTCACCGACTCAACTCATTTTACAGCCACGCTGAAACTACAAATGGACCCGCCCAAAAATAAAATGGCCCCGCCAAAAAGGCCAGGATCTACTCTCCAAAAATGTCCCTCCTACTGGACCAGATACTTCTTTAACATGTCCGTTTATGTGAGGCTCCGGTTCCCGAGCTCTTCACGTAACTCGTCCTCACTCATTTCCATTTCATTTCCAGCCCTCGACATTGTGTTTCTACTTGACGCCAGTCTCCCCCCCCCCACTTTCACAACAACTCGCCTACAAGTCCGGAAAACTAAGCCTTGTTCTACTCGGTTATATTAACCAGTACACACTTCACAACTCCTATACAGACTCGTCTACATTTAGCTAACCTTCTCGAATTACTATTATGTGACATTGTGTGTTTGTTAATAGTACCAACCTGTAAAACAGGAGACAAGATGCGGCAGGATAACGTTTGCGTCTGTCCGGTTAGGCTTCTCTCAGAAGAATGAGGAAGTTACAGCAGTTCATTTAAAAAAAACAAGTGACCAGGTGTGAAGACAAAACGTACTATTTGCCTCCGACTCCTGGCAACAATAGGTATAAATGCATTTCAATAGGAAACCACTGGGAGGACTCGTCATATACGGAATGAATCAGAAATGAAAATATTCCTCTTAAAAATGAAAGAAAAACACAAATGTGACCATAGATTTAACTTGTATCACAAATGCAATTGATATCTGCAATTGTTCTGTATAGTGTAGGCTACTCTTCACTGATAAACTGTGTTCTGTATAGTGTAGGCTACTCTTCACTGATAAACTGTGTTCTGTATAGTGTAGGCTACTCTTCACTGATAAACTGTGTTCTGTATAGTGTAGGCTACTCTTCACTGATAAACTGTGTTCTGTATAGTGTAGGCTACTCTCCACTGATAAACTGTTCTGTACAGTGTAGGCTACTCTTCACTGATAAACTGTTCTGTATAGTGTAGACTACTCTTCACTGATAAACTGTGTTCTGTATAGTGTAGGCTACTCTTCACTGATAAACTGTGTTCTGTACAGTGTAGGCTACTCTTCACTGATAAACTGTTCTGTATAGTGTAGACTACTCTTCACTGATAAACTGTGTTCTGTATAGTGTAGGCTACTCTCCACTGATAAACTGTGTTCTGTATAGTGTAGGCTACTCTTCACTGATAAACTGTGTTCTGTATAGTGTAGGCTACTCTCCACTGATAAACTGTGTTCTGTATAGTGTAGGCTACTCTTCACTGATAAACTGTGTTCTGTACAGTGTAGGCTACTCTTCACTGATAAACTGTGTTCTGTATAGTGTAGGCTACTCTTCACTGATAAACTGTGTTCTGTATAGTGTAGGCTACTCTTCACTGATAAACTGTGTTCTGTATAGTGTAGGCTACTCTTCACTGATAAACTGTGTTCTGTATAGTGTAGGCTACTCTTCACTGATAAACTGTGTTCTGTATAGTGTAGGCTACTCTTCACTGATAAACTGTGTTCTGTACAGTGTAGGCTACTCTTCACTGATAAACTGTGTTCTGTATAGTGTAGGCTACTCTTCACTGATAAACTGTGTTCTGTATAGTGTAGGCTACTCTTCACTGATAAACTGTGTTCTGTATAGTGTAGGCTACTCTCCACTGATAAACTGTGTTCTGTATAGTGTAGCTACTCTTCCACACTGTGTTCTGTATAGTGTAGGCTACTCTTCACTGATAAACTGTGTTCTGTACAGTGTAGGCTACTCTTCACTGATAAACTGTGTTCTGTATAGTGTAGGCTACTCTTCACTGATAAACTGTGTTCTGTATAGTGTAGGCTACTCTTCACTGATAAACTGTGTTCTGTAAGTGTAGGCTACTCTTCACTGATAAACTGTGTTCTGTATAGTGTAGGCTACTCTTCACTGATAAACTGTGTTCTGTATAGTGTAGGCTACTCTTCACTGATAAACTGTGTTCTGTATAGTAGTGTAAACTGTGCTACTCTTCACTGATAAACTGTGTTCTGTATAGTGTAGGCTACTCTTCACTGATAAACTGTTCTGTACAGTGTAGGCTACTCTTCACTGATAAACTGTGTTCTGTATAGTGTAGGCTACTCTTCACTGATAAACTGTGTTCTGTATAGTGTAGGCTACTCTTCACTGATAAACTGTGTTCTGTATAGTGTAGGCTACTCTTCACTGATAAACTGTGTTCTGTATAGTGTAGGCTACTCTTCACTGATAAACTGTGTTCTGTATAGTGTAGGCTACTCTCCACTGATAAACTGTGTTCTGTATAGTGTAGGCTACTCTCCACTGATAAACTGTGTTCTGTATAGTGTAGGCTACTCTTCACTGATAAACTGTGTTCTGTATAGTGTAGACTACTCTTCACTGATAAACTGTGTTCTGTATAGTGTAGACTACTCTTCACTGATAAACTGTGTTCTGTATAGTGTAGACTACTCTTCACTGATAAACTGTGTTCTGTATAGTGTAGACTACTCTCCACTGATAAACTATGTTCTGTATAGTGTAGACTACTCTTCACTGATAAACTGTGTTCTGACTCTTCACTGATAAACTGTGTTCTGTATAGTGTAGAGGCTACTCTTCACTGATAAACTGTGTTCTGTATAGTGTAGGCTACTCTTCACTGATAAACTGTGTTCTGTATAGTGCTACTCTTCACTGATAAACTGTGTTCTAGGCTACTCTTCACTGATAAACTGTGTTCTGTGCAGTGTAGGCTACTCTTCACTGATAAACTGTGTTCTGTATAGTGTAGGCTACTCTTCACTGATAAACTGTGTTCTGTATAGTGTAGACTACTCTCCACTGATAAACTGTGTTCTGTGCAGTGTAGGCTACTCTTCACTGATAAACTGTGTTCTGTGCTGTGTAGACTACTCTTCACTGATAAACTGTGTTCTGTAAATGGTCTGTGTTCTATTGAAGATGGTCTGTGTTCTGTTGGGGATGGTCTGTGTTCTGTTGGGGATGGTCTGTGTTCTGTTGGGGATGGTCTGTATTCTGTTGAAGATGGTCTGTGTTCTGTTGGAGATGGTCTGTATTCTGTTGAATATGGTCTGTATTCTGTTGAAGATGGTCTGTGTTCTGTTGAATATGGTCTGTGTTCTGTTGGGGATGGTCTGTATTCTGTTGGGGATGGTCTGTATTCTGTTGAAGATGGTCTGTATTCTGTTGAAGATGGTCTGTGTTCTGTTGAATATGGTCTGTGTTCTGTTGGGGATGGTCTGTGTTCTGTTGAAGATGGTCTGTGTTCTGTTGAAGATGGTCTGTGTTCTGTTGGGGATGGTCTGTATTCTGTTGGGGATGGTCTGTGTTCTGTTGAAGATGGTCTGTGTTCTGTTGAAGATGGTCTGTGTTCTATTGAGGATGGTCTGTGTTCTGTTGGGGATGGTCTGTGTTCTATTGAAGATGGTCTGTGTTCTGTTGGGGATGGTCTGTGTTCTGTTGGGGATGGTCTGTGTTCTGTTGGGGATGGTCTGTGTTCTGTTGAGGATGGTCTGTGTTCTGTTGGGGATGGTCTGTGTTCTGTTGAAGATGGTCTGTGTTCTGTTGAAGATGGTCTGTGTTCTGTTGAAGATGGTCTGTGTTCTGTTGGGGATGGTCTGTGTTCTATTGAAGATGGTCTGTGTTCTGTTGAAGATGGTCTGTGTTCTGTTGAAGATGGTCTGTGTTCTGTTGGGGATGGTCTGTGTTCTGTTGAAGATGGTCTGTGTTCTGTTGGGGATGGTCTGTGTTCTGTTGGGGATGGTCTGATGGTTCTGTTGAAGATGGTCTGTGTTCTGTTGGGATGGTCTGTGTTCTGTTGGGGATGGTCTGTATTCTATTGAGGATGGTCTGTGTTCTGTTGGGGATGGTCTGTATTCTGTTGGGGATGGTCTGTGTTCTGTTGAAGATGGTCTGTGTTCTGTTGAGGATGGTCTGTGTTCTGTTGAAGATGGTCTGTGTTCTGTTGGGGATGGTCTGTGTTCTGTTGAAGATGGTCTGTGTTCTGTTGGGGATGGTCTGTGTTCTGTTGAAGATGGTCTGTGTTCTATTGAGGATGGTCTGTGTTCTGTTGAAGATGGTCTGTGTTCTATTGAGGATGGTCTGTGTTCTGTTGGGGATGGTCTGTGTTCTATTGAGGATGGTCTGTGTTCTGTTGGGGATGGTCTGTATTCTGTTGGGGATGGTCTGTGTTCTGTTGGGGATGGTCTGTGTTCTATTGAGGATGGTCTGTGTTCTGTTGGGGATGGTCTGTGTTCTGGGGATGGTCTGTGTTCTGTTGAAGATGGTCTGTGTTCTGTTGAAGATGGTCTGTGTTCTGTTGGGGATGGTCTGTGTTCTGTTGGGGATGGTCTGTGTTCTATTGAAGATGGTCTGTGTTCTGTTGGGGATGGTCTGTGTTCTGTTGAAGATGGTCTGTGTTCTGTTGGATGGTCTGTGTTCTGTGATGGTCTGTTGAAGATGGTCTGTGTTCTGTTGAAGATGGTCTGTGTTCTGTTGGGGATGGTCTGTGTTCTGTTGAAGATGGTCTGTGTTCTGTTGAAGATGGTCTGTGTTCTGTTGGGGATGGTCTGTGTTCTGTTGGGGATGGTCTGTGTTCTGTTGGGGATGGTCTGTGTTCTGTTGAAGATGGTCTGTGTTCTGTTGGGGATGGTCTGTGTTCTGTTGAAGATGGTCTGTGTTCTGTTGGGGATGGTCTGTGTTCTGTTGGGGATGGTCTGTGTTCTGTTGGGGATGGTCTGTGTTCTGTTGAAGATGGTCTGTGTTCTGTTGGGGATGGTCTGTGTTCTGTTGAAGATGGTCTGTGTTCTGTTGGGGATGGTCTGTGTTCTGTTGGGGATGGTCTGTGTTCTGTTGGGGATGGTCTGTGTTCTGTTGAAGATGGTCTGTGTTCTGTTGAAGATGGTCTGTGTTCTGTTGGGGATGGTCTGTGTTCTGTTGGGGATGGTCTGTGTTCTGTTGAAGATGGTCTGTGTTCTGTTGAAGATGGTCTGTGTTCTCTGTTGGGGATGGTCTGTGTTCTGTTGGGGATGGTCTGTGTTCTGTTGGGGATGGTCTGTGTTCTGTTGGGGATGGTCTGTGTTCTGTTGGGGATGGTCTGTGTTCTGTTGGGGATGGTCTGTGTTCTGTTGGGGATGGTCTGTGTTCTGTTGGGGATGGTCTGTGTTCTGTTGAGGATGGTCTGTGTTCTGTTGGGGATGGTCTGTGTTCTGTTGGGGATGGTCTGTGTTCTATTGAAGATGGTCTGTGTTCTATTGAGGATGGTCTGTGTTATGGCAGCGTCCAAATTAAAAGTACACAACGCAGAACGAACCACACTACATTTACACACACCTGCGTCTCATCATCAGTCACACCTGGACTTCATTACTTCCTGATTACCTACCCTTTATGTTGCACTCTGTTATTATCAGTCAGCAGGTAATACTGGTTATGTTTCCTTGTCAGACGTTTCTCTTGGTTTGCATCGTTCAATGTTCGTTGTTATTAAACTCACTAACTGCACCTGCTTCTTGACAATCTGCGTTGACGTTACACAGACACATTGCATATGCTACGGAACAACAAAATGGAGCCCTTTACATAGCCCTTCTCCCCTTGTCTATAGCAGGGACACAATCTGTTTAAATGGCCCAAATGTTGATTTAGACGTTGACAAATGTAACAGATTTTGACGATCACTGATGTCATTATATGTTTGGTAAAGTCATAGAAGAAGGTGAAATATTTTGGGTAGATGTTCCGAAAACATGACACATACAATGGGGCAAAAAGTATTTAGTCAGCCACCAATTTTGCAAAATACTTATTTTTCACCATAATTGGCAAATAAATTCATTAAAAATCCTACAATGTGATTTTCAGGACTTTTTTTTTCTAATTTTCTCTGTCATAGTTGAAGTGTACCTATGATGAAAATTACAGGCCTCTCTCATCTTTTTAAGTGGGAGAACTTGCACAATTGGTGGCTGACTAAATACTTTTTTGCCCCACCTGTATATGGACATATTATAAAGTATGAAAAGGCTTTTTTTAAATATATATTTGTAAATGTTTAATTTTACTTTTATTGTGTACTAGATCGTATGGGTTGAAGTGTTTATTGTGTACTAGATCATATGGGTTGAAGTGTTTATGCACTAGATCATATGGGTTTAAGTGTTTATGTACTAGATCATATGGGTGTTTATTGTGACTAGATCATATGGGGTGTTTATTGTGGACTAGATCATATGGGTTGAAGTGTTTATTGTGGACTAGATCATATGGGTTGAAGTGTGTACTAGATCATATGGGTTGAAGTGTTTATTGTGGACTAGATTTGAAGTGTTTATTGTGTACTAGATCATTGGGTTGAAGTGTTTATTGTGTACTATGGTCTGTGTTCTGTTGATCATAATGGGTTGAAGTGTTTATTGTGGACTAGATCATATGGGTTGAAGTGTTTGTGGACTAGATCATTGTGGACTAGATCATATGGGTTGAAGTGTTTATTGTGTACTAGATCTAGATCATATGGGTTGAAGTGTTTATTGTGTACTAGATCATAGGGTTGAAGTGTTTATTGTGTACTAGATCATATGGGTTGAAGTGTTTATTGGACTAGATCATATGGGTTGAAGTGTTTATTGTGTACTAGATCATATGGGTTGAAGTGTTTATGTACTAGATCATATGGGTTGAAGTGTTTATTGTGTACTAGATCATATGGGTTGAAGTGTTTATGTGTACTAGATCATATGGGTTGAAGTGTTTATGTACTAGATCATATGGGTTGAAGTGTTTATTGTGTACTAGATCATATGGGTTGAAGTGTTTATGTACTAGATCATATGGGTTGAAGTGTTTATGTACTAGATCATATGGGTTGAAGTGTTTTGTGGACTAGATCATATGGGTTGAAGTGTTTATTGTGGACTAGATCATATGGGTTGAAGTGTTTATGTGGACTAGATCATATGGGTTGAAGTGTTTAAGTGTTTAGGGTTGTGTACTAGATCATAAGGGTTGAAGTGTTTATTGTGTACTAGATCATAAGGGTTGAAGTGTTTATTGTGTACTAGATCATATGGGTTGAAGTGTTTATTGTGGACTAGATCATATGGGTTGAAGTGTTTATTGTGGACTAGATCATATGGGTTGAAGTGTTTATTGTGGACTAGATCATAAGGGTTGAAGTGTTTATGTACTAGATCATATGGGTTGAAGTGTTTATGTACTAGATTATATGGGTTGAGGTGTTTATGTACTAGATCATATGGGTTGAAGTGTTTATGTACTAGATCATATGGGTTGAGGTGTTTATGTACTAGATCATATGGGTTGAAGTGTTTATTGTGGACTAGATCATATGGGTTGAAGTGTTTATTGTGTACTAGATCATAAGGGTTGAAGTGTTTATTGTGTACTAGATCATAAAGGTTGAAGTGTTTATTGTGGACTAGATCATATGGGTTGAAGTGTTTATTGTGGACTAGATCATATGGGTTAAAGTGTTTATTGTGTACTAGATCATAAGGGTTGACGTGTGTTTATTGTGTACTAGATCATATGGGTTGAAGTGTTTATGTACTAGATCATATGGGTTTAAGTGTTTATTGTGTACTAGATCATAAGGGTTGAAGTGTGTTTATTGTGTACTAGATCATAAGGGTTGAAGTGTGTTTATTGTGTACTAGATCATATGGGTTGAAGTGTTTATGTACTAGATCATATGGGTTGAAGTGTTTATTGTGGACTAGATCATATGGGTTGAAGTGTTTATTGTGGACTAGATCATATGGGTTTAAGTGTTTATTGTCTACTAGATCATATGGGTTGAAGTGTTTATTATGTACTAGATCATAAGGGTTGAAGTGTTTATTGTGTACTAGATCATAAGGGTTGAAGTGTTTATTGTGTACTAGATCATATGGGTTGAAGTGTTTATGTACTAGATCATATGGGTTGAAGTGTTTATGTACTAGATCATATGGGTTGAAGTGTTTATGTACTAGATCATATGGGTTTAAGTGTTTATTGTGGACTAGATCATAAGGGTTGAAGTGTTTATTGTGGACTAGATCATATGGGTTTAAGTGTTTATTGTGGACTAGATCATATGGGTTGAAGTGTTTATGTACTAGATCATAAGGGTTGAAGTGTTTATTGTGTACTAGATCATAAGGGTTGAAGTGTTTATTGTGTACTAGATCATAAGGGTTGAAGTGTTTATTGTGTACTAGATCATATGGGTTGAAGTGTTTATTGTGGACTAGATCATATGGGTTGAAGTGTTTATTGTGTACTAGATCATATGGGTTGAAGTGTTTATTGTGTACTAGATCATATGGGTTGAAGTGTTTATGTACTAGATCATATGGGTTGAAGTGTTTATGTACTAGATCATATGGGTTGAAGTGTTTATGTACTAGATCATATGGGTTTAAGTGTTTATTGTGGACTAGATCATAAGGGTTGAAGTGTTTATTGTGGACTAGATCATATGGGTTTAAGTGTTTATTGTGGACTAGATCATATGGGTTGAAGTGTTTATGTACTAGATCATAAGGGTTGAAGTGTTTATTGTGTACTAGATCATAAGGGTTGAAGTGTTTATTGTGTACTAGATCATAAGGGTTGAAGTGTTTATTGTGTACTAGATCATATGGGTTGAAGTGTTTATTGTGGACTAGATCATATGGGTTGAAGTGTTTATTGTGGACTAGATCATATGGGTTGAAGTGTTTATTGTGGACTAGATCATAAGGGTTGAAGTGTTTATGTACTAGATCATATGGGTTGAAGTGTTTATGTACTAGATTATATGGGTTGAGGTGTTTATGTACTAGATCATATGGGTTGAAGTGTTTATGTACTAGATCATATGGGTTGAGGTGTTTATGTACTAGATCATATGGGTTGAAGTGTTTATTGTGTACTAGATCATAAGGGTTGAAGTGTTTATGTACTAGATCATATGGGTTGAAGTGTTTATGTACTAGATCATATGGGTTGAAGTGTGTTTATTGTGTACTAGATCATATGGGTTGAAGTGTTTATTGTGTACTAGATCATATGGGTTGAAGTGTTTATTGTGGACTAGATCATATGGGTTGAAGTGTTTATTGTATACTAGATCATATGGGTTGAAGTGTTTATGTACTAGATCATAAGGGTTGAAGTGTTTATTGTGGACTAGATCATATGGGTTGAAGTGTTTATTGTGTACTAGATCATAAGGGTTGAAGTGTTTATGTACTAGATCATAAGGGTTGAAGTGTTTATTGTGTACTAGATCATATGGGTTGAAGTGTTTATGTACTAGATCATATGGGTTGAAGTGTTTATGTACTAGATCATAAGGGTTGAAGTGTTTATTGTGTACTAGATCATAAGGGTTGAAGTGTTTATGTACTAGATCATAAGGGTTGAAGTGTTTATTGTGGACTAGATCATATGGGTTGAAGTGTTTATTGTGTACTAGATCATATGGGTTGAAGTGTTTATTGTGTACTAGATCATAAGGGTTGACGTGTGTTTATTGTGTACTAGATCATATGGGTTGAAGTGTTTATGTACTAGATCATATGGGTTGAAGTGTTTATTGTGTACTAGATCATATGGGTTGAAGTGTTTATTGTGTACTAGATCATATGGGTTGAAGTGTTTATGTACTAGATCATATGGGTTGAAGTGTTTATGTACTAGATCATATGGGTTGAAGTGTTTATTGTGTACTAGATCATATGGGTTGAAGTGTTTATGTACTAGATCATATGGGTTGAAGTGTTTATTGTGTACTAGATCATATGGGTTTAAGTGTTTATGTACTAGATCATATGGGTTGAAGTGTTTATGTACTAGATCATATGGGTTGAAGTGTTTATTGTGTACTAGATCATATGGGTTGAAGTGTTTATGTACTAGATCATAAGGGTTGAGGTGTTTATGTACTAGATCATATGGGTTTAAGTGTTTATGTACTAGATCATATGGGTTTAAGTGTTTATGTACTAGATCATAAGGGTTGAAGTGTTTATGTACTAGATCATATGGGTTTAAGTGTTTATGTACTAGATCATAAGGGTTGAAGTGTGTTTATTGTGTACTAGATCATATGGGTTGAAGTGTTTATGTACTAGATCATATGGGTTGAAGTGTTTATGTACTAGATCATATGGGTTGAAGTGTTTATGTACTAGATCATAAGGGTTGAAGTGTTTATTGTGTACTAGATCATATGGGTTGAAGTGTTTATTGTGTACTAGATCATATGGGTTGAAGTGTTTATGTACTAGATCATATGGGTTGAAGTGTTTATGTACTAGATCATATGGGTTGAGGTGTTTATGTACTAGATCATATGGGTTGAAGTGTTTATTGTGGACTAGATCATAAGGGTTGAAGTGTTTATTGTGTACTAGATCATAAGGGTTGAAGTGTTTATGTACTAGATCATATGGGTTTAAGTGTTTATGTACTAGATCATAAGGGTTGAAGTGTTTATTATGTACTAGATCATATTGGTTGAAGTGTTTATGTACTAGATCATATGGGTTGAAGTGTTTATTATGTACTAGATCATATTGGTTGAAGTGTTTATGTACTAGATCATATGGGTTGAAGTGTTTATTGTGTACTAGATCATATGGGTTGAAGTGTTTATTGTGGACTAGATCATAAGGGTTGAAGTGTTTATTGTGTACTAGATCATATGGGTTGAAGTGTGTTTATTGTGGACTAGATCATATGGGTTTAAGTGTTTATGTACTAGATCATAAGGGTTGAAGTGTTTATGTACTAGATCATATGGGTTTTAGTGTTTATGTACTAGATCATAAGGGTTGAAGTGTTTATTGTGGACTAGATCATAAGGGTTGAAGTGTTTATTGTGTACTAGATCATATGGGTTGAAGTGTTTATTGTGTACTAGATCATATGGGTTGAAGTGTTTATTGTGTACTAGATCATAAGGGTTGAAGTGTTTATTGTGTACTAGATCATAAGGGTTGAAGTGTTTATGTACTAGATCATAAGGGTTGAAGTGTGTTTATTGTGTACTAGATCATATGGGTTGAAGTGTTTATGTACTAGATCATATGGGTTTAAGTGTTTATTGTGGACTAGATCATAAGGGTTGAAGTGTTTATGTACTAGATCATATGGGTTGAAGTGTTTATTATGTACTAGATCATATGGGTTGAAGTGTTTATTGTGGACTAGATCATATGGGTTGAAGTGTTTATTGTGTACTAGATCATATGGGTTGAAGTGTTTATTGTGTACTAGATCATAAGGGTTGAAGTGTTTATGTACTAGATCATATGGGTTGAAGTGTTTATTGTGTACTAGATCATATGGGTTGAAGTGTTTATTGTGTACTAGATCATATGGGTTGAAGTGTTTATTGTGGACTAGATCATAAGGGTTGAAGTGTTTATGTACTAGATCATATGGGTTGAAGTGTTTATTGTGTACTAGATCATATGGGTTGAAGTGTTTATTGTGGACTAGATCATAAGGGTTGAAGTGTTTATGTACTAGATCATATGGGTTGAAGTGTTTATGTACTAGATCATATGGGTTGAAGTGTTTATTGTGGACTAGATCATATGGGTTGAAGTGTTTATTGTGGACTAGATCATATTGGTTGAAACGTGTTTATTTCTCAGTGCATTTTGGAAAGTATTCAGACCCCTTGACTTTTTACACATTTTGTTACGTTACAAAATGTTTTCCCCCCTCACCAATCTACACACAATACCCCACATACAAATGTATTAAAACAAAAAAACTCCATAATTCTTCAATGGAAGAAGTTTCAAACCACCATGACTCTTTCTAGAGCTGGCCGCCCGGCCAAACTGAGCAATCGGGGGAAAGGGGCATGGTCAGGGAGGTGACCAAGAACCAGATAGTCACTGACAGAGCTCCAGAGTTCCTCTGTGGAGATGGGAGAACCTTCCAGAAGGACAACCATCTCTACAGCACTCCACCAATCAGGCCTTTATGGTAGAGTGGCCAGACGGATGCCACGCCTCAGTAAAAGGCACATGACAGCCTGCTTGGAGTTTTCCAACAGGACAACGACCCTAAGCACACAGACAAGACAACGCAGGAGTGGCTTTGGGACAAGTCTGTGAATGTCCTTGAGTGGCCCAGTCAGAGCCCAGACTTCAACCCGATCTAACATCTCTGGAGACACCTGAAAATATCTGTGCAGCTCCCCATCCAACCTGACAGAGCTTGAGAGGATCCGCAGAGAAGAATGTGAGAAACTCCCCAAATACAGGTGTGCCAAGCTTGTAGAGTCATACCCAAGAAGACTCGAGGCTGTAATCACTGCCAAAGATGTTTCAACAAAGTACTGAGTAAAGGGTCTGAATACTTATGTAAATGTGAGGTTTCAGTTTATTTATATATATTTTTTTACCTGTTTTTGCTTTGTCATCATGAGGTATTTTGTGTCGATTGTTGAGGATTTTTGTAATCAATTTTTAAACAAGGCTGTAACGTAACAAAATGTGGAAAAAGTCAAGTGGTCTGAATACTTCCCGAATGCCCTGTATATGAATCCTTTTTCAGATAATGCACGTCATAAAGATGTCCTAGCGCTTCAAGCCTCCCCCTCAACCCTCTCTCGCTCTCTCCCCACCCGCAAAATTTCAGTCACATGCCTTCCCAGATATAATTTGTTGACCTCTTGTGTTTTCTTTGGAAAGATGGGCCTAGCTGAGAATAGAACATTCGGTTTTCTGCCTCAGTGTGGCGCTGTTCACCGTAATTTTATGGGTTTTATTGTGACCAGAAGAAAACGACTGATTTTACTCAACTAGAGATTTAAATAAATGGTGTTTCTTTAAAAAAAAGATGTGCCTGGTTGACATCAAAAATACATTAAAGGCACATCTCTTTATTTACAATGTCCGGTTGCCTTGGTTAACACAAACGCAGGACAGTATGGCAGACAGACACATCTCTTTATTTACAATGTCCGGTTGCCATGGTTAACACAAACGCAGGACAGTATGGCAGACAGACACAACTCTTTATTTACAATGTCCGGTTGCCATGGTTAACACAAACGCAGGACAGTATGGCAGACAGACACATCTCTTTATTTACAATGTCCGGTTGCCATGGTTAACACAAACACAGGACAGTATGGCAGACAGACACATCTCTTTATTTACAATGTCCAGTTGCCATGGTTAACACAAACACAGGACAGTATGGCAGACAGACACATCTCTTTATTTACAATGTCCGGTTGCCATGGTTAACACAAACACAGGACAGTATGGCAGACAGACACATCTCTTTATTTACAATGTCCGGTTGCCATGGTTAACACAAACGCAGGACAGTATGGCAGACAGACACATCTCTTTATTTACAATGTCCGGTTGCCATGGTTAACACAAACACAGGACAGTATGGCAGACAGACACATCTCTTTATTTACAATGTCCGGTTGCCATGGTTAACACAAACACAGGACAGTATGGCAGACAGACACATCTCTTTATTTACAATGTCCGGTTGCCATGGTTAACACAAACGCAGGACAGTATGGCAGCCAGACACATCTCTTTATTTACAATGCCCGGTTGCCATGGTTAACACAAACACAGGACAGTATGGCAGACAGGCACATCTCTTTATTTACAATGCCCGGTTGCCATGGTTAACACAAACACAGGACAGTATGGCAGACAGGCACATCTCTTTATTTACAATGCCCGGTTGCCATGGTTAACACAAACGCAGGACAGTATGGCAGCCAGACACATCTCTTTATTTACAATGCCCGGTTGCCATGGTTAACACAAACACAGGACAGTATGGCAGACAGACACATCTCTTTATTTACAATGTCCGGTTGCCATGGTTAACACAAACACAGGACAGTATGGCAGACAGGCACATCTCTTTATTTACAATGCCCGGTTGCCATGGTTAACACAAACACAGGACAGTATGGCAGACAGACACATCTCTTTATTTACAATGTCCGGTTGCCATGGTTAACACAAACGCAGGACAGTATGGCAGACAGACACATCTCTTTATTTACAATGCCCGGTTGCCATGGTTAACACAAACACAGGACAGTATGGCAGACAGGCACATCTCTTTATTTACAATGCCCGGTTGCCATGGTTAACACAAACACAGGACAGTATGGCAGACAGGCACATCTCTTTATTTACAATGCCCGGTTGCCATGGTTAACACAAACACAGGACAGTATGGCAGACAGACACATCTCTTTATTTACAATGCCCGGTTGCCATGGTTAACACAAACACAGGACAGTATGGCAGCCAGACACATCTCTTTATTTACAATGCCCGGTTGCCATGGTTAACACAAACACAGGACAGTATGGCAGCCAGCATTGTAAATAAAGAGATGTCCAGAAAGATAATCAGCTTCCGGGTCTGTGGATCCTTTCCCATTAATGTAGTTGTAATGTCAGACAGGCACATCTTTTCAAAGAAACACCATTTATTTAAACCTGTAGTTGAGTACGGAGGCTACTGCTTCAGCCCTTGTATTAGTTACCTGGTTAATAACCAACAACCATGGGACAACCACATGGAGAATAACGTGAGGAAACAGTCGAGGTCAGTCAGGCACATCTTCTTTAAGAAACACAATTTATTTAAACCTGTAGTTGAGTACGGAGGCTACTGCTTCAGCCCTTGTATTAGTTACCTGGTTAATAACCAACAACCATGGGATGACCACATGGAGAATAACGGTGAGGAAACAGTCGAGTTCAGTCAGGCACATCTTCTTTAAGAAACACAATTTATTTAAACCTGTAGTTGAGTACGGAGGCTACTGCTTTAGCCCTTGTATTAGTTACCTGGTTAATAACCAGGACAACCATGGGACAACCACATGGAGAATAACGGTTGAGGAAACAGACAGTATGGTCAGTCAGCACATCTTCTTTATTTACAAACACGGTTGCCATTTAAACCTGTAGGACAGTATGGCAGCCAGCTACATCTCTTCATTGTACAATTAGTTACCTGGTTAATAACCAACAACCATGGGACAACCACATGGAGAATAACGTGAGGAAACAGTCGAGGTCAGTCAGGCACATCTTCTTTAAGAAACACAATTTATTTAAACCTGTAGTTGAGTACGGAGGCTACTGCTTCAGCCCTTGTATTAGTTACCTGGTTAATAACCAACAACCATGGGACAACCACATGGAGAATAACGTGAGGAAACAGTCGAGGTCAGTCAGGCACATCTTCTTTAAGAAACACCATTTATTTAAACCTGTAGTTGAGTACGGAGGCTACTGCTTCAGCCCTTGTATTAGTTACCTGGTTAATAACCAACAACCATGGGACAACCACATGGAGAATAACGTGAGGAAACAGTCGAGGTCAGTCAGGCACATCTTCTTTAAGAAACACAATTTATTTAAACCTGTAGTTGAGTACGGAGGCTACTGCTTCAGCCCTTGTATTAGTTACCTGGTTAATAACCAACAACCATGGGACAACCACATGGAGAATAACGTGAGGAAACAGTCGAGGTCAGTCAGGCACATCTTCTTAAAGAAACACCATTTATAGGTACAGGTGTCTTCTTCTTCTTTAAGCCCATAACCGTGTGTGTGAGGTGGATACTTTAGTTTAAGTAGATGTGTTTAGGACGACCAAGAATCACTCTGTGTGACCCTGATTTAGCCCAATGTAAAAATTAACATGGCAGTGTAACGGCTTTCTTCTATCTCTGACGAAGAGGTGTAGCAAGGATCGGACCAAAATGCAGCGTGGTAGTTACTCATGTTCTTTAATGAAAAAATGAACTATACATGAAATAACAAATATACAAAACAACAAACGGAAAGTGAAAACCTATACAGCCTATCTAGTGGAAACACAAAGACAGGTACAATCACCCATGAAACACTCAAAGAATATGGCTGCCTAAATATGGTTCCCAATCAGAGACAACGAAAATCACCTGCCTCTGATAAAGAACCGCCTCAAGGCAACCATAGACTTTCCTAGACAACCCTACTCAGCCACAATCCATTCAATACCTACTAAAACCACAATACAAAAACACACCACAAAATAAACCCATGTCACACCCTGGCCTGAACAAATAAATGAAGACAAGCATACATACATCGACCAGGGCGTGACAGGCAGAGTGCGTTTATAACTGAACGCAACAACAAAACAATTTGGAGCTTGAAAAAACTGAAAGCTTTTGAAAAACTAAGAACACGGACAAAAATGTCAAGTTTCAAGTTATAATTGACTGTTTCTAACAGCTCTGGAGCTTTTAGTGCCCAGTACATTATTAGGAGAACATTCACCATTTTGATGTAATTCGATCTTTTAAAGGCCCAAATGCATCTGTTTTTATATCAATATCAAATTATTTCTGGGGAACAATTAGGTACCTTACTGTAATAGATTTCCATTCAAATGGGCCAAAAAAATAGCATTTTAGCAGATGTCTGGGTTTTGGTCTGACTGGGGAGGGGCTAAACGGAAAACTAGCTGTTATTGGCAGAGTGGTTTGGATCTCTCTTTCTTATTGGTCTACTAACCAGTTTACTGCGTGGTGATGTCACCACGGGAAGCTAAAAGTCCCGCCCATGCAAACCTACTGATTAGAGGGTCCTGTGTAGATTGTATTTTCAACCTGCAACTATCAGGAAATAAAACTGTTTTTTTTTTTTTTTAAATACAACTTTTTACAGTGTGTTGAAACTAACACTGTCTTCATTCACCAGCTGTTGTACAATATGATCCAAAACACAGGAAAAACAGCATTCTGACTGCACACAAACGTTCCCTTCACACCTCACACTCGCTCCACCTTTTCACACTAATGTTCCTTATTAACAGGTTGTCTTTGATTCTCCATAACTCTGTTTGACATCTCTCTGGCCCTCAGGTGGTCTTAGGGCTCCCGTGTGGACACAGAGGTCTAAGACTCTGCATCTCAGTGCTAGAAGCATCACTGCAGTACCTGGTTCTTATCCAGGCTGCATCACATCTGGCTGTGATTGGGAGTTCCATAGGGCGGCGCACAATTGGTCCAGCGTGGCAAAGTTGAGGTCTCTCAGACAGCCTTATGACACTGTTAAGGTCTCTCTGGCCTCTCAGACAGCCTTATGACATCGTTGATGTCTCTCTGGCCTCTCAGACAGCCTTATGACATCGTTGATGTCTCTCTGGCCTCTCAGACAGCCTTATGACATCGTTGATGTCTCTCTGGCCCCTCAGACAGCCTTATGACATCGTTGATGTCTCTCTGGCCCCTCAGACAGCCTTATGACATCGTTGATGTCTCTCTGGCCCCTCAGACAGCCTTATGACATCGTTGACGTCTCTCTGGCCCCTCAGACAGCCTTATGACATCGTTGATGTCTCTCTGGCCCCTCAGACAGCCTTATGACATCGTTGATGTCTCTCTGGCCCCTCAGACAGCCTTATGACATCGTTGACGTCTCTCTGGCCCCTCAGACAGCCTTATGACATCGTTGATGTCTCTCTGGCCCCTCAGTCGTCAACGATGTCATAAGGCTGCCTGAGGGGCCAGAGAGACTGTCTGAGGGGATTATATAGTCCCATAGGACTCTGGTTAAAAGTTGTGGATTATATACTCCCATAGGACTCTGGTTAAAAGTAGTGGATTATAGGATTATATAGGCCCATAGGACTCTGGTCAAAAGTAGTGGATTAAATATAGTTCCAGAGGACTCTGGTCAAAAGTAGTGGATTATATAGTGGGTTTCAGGCTAGACCAGTAGAGCAGTATGAAGGGGAACAGAGTGATGTTCAGAGTTTCAGGCTAGACCAGTAGAGCAGTATGAAGGGGAACAGATGTGGGTTCAGACTAGACCAGTAGAGCAGTATGAAGGGAGAACAGAGTGATGTTCAGACTAGACCAGTAGAGCAGTGTGAAGGGGAACAGAGTGATGTTCAGACTAGACCAGTAGAGCAGTGTGAAGGAGAACAGAGTGATGTTCAGACTAGACCAGTAGAGCAGTGTGAAGGGGAACAGAGTGATGTTCAGACTAGACCAGTAGAGCAGTGTGAAGGGGAACAGAGTGATGTTCAGACTAGACCAGTAGAGCAGTATGAAGGGGAACAGAGTGATGTTCAGACTAGACCAGTAGAGCAGTGTGAAGGGGAACAGAGTGATGTTCAGGCTAGACCAGTAGAGCAGTGTGAAGGGGAACAGAGTGATGTTCAGACTAGACCAGTAGAGCAGTGTGAAGGGGAACAGAGTGATGTTCAGGCTAGACCAGTAGAGCAGTGTGAAGGGGAACAGAGTGATGTTCAGACTAGACCAGTAGAGCAGTGTGAAGGGGAACAGAGTGATGTTCAGACTAGACCAGTAGAGCAGTATGAAGGGGAACAGAGTGATGTGCAGTCTGGGTTTCAGACTAGACCAGTAGAGCAGTGTGAAGGGGAACAGAGTGATGTTCAGACTAGACCAGTAGAGCAGTGTGAAGGGGAACAGAGTGATGTTCAGGCTAGACCAGTAGAGCAGTATGAAGGGGAACAGAGTGATGTTCAGACTAGACCAGTAGAGCAGTGTGAAGGAGAACAGAGTGATGCTCAGTCTGGGTTTCAGGCTAGACCAGTAGAGCAGTGTGAAGGGGAACAGAGTGATGTGCAGTCTGGGTTTCAGACTAGATCAGTAGAGCAGTGTGAAGGAGAACAGAGTGATGTTCAGACTAGATCAGTAGATCAGTGTGAAGTGAAACAGAGTGATGTTCAGGCTAGACCAGTAGAGCAGTGTGAAGGAGAACAGAGTGATGTTTAGACTAGACCAGTAGAGCAGTGTGAAGGAGAACAGAGTGATGTTCAGACTAGACCAGTAGAGCAGTGTGAAGGAGAACAGAGTGATGTTCAGACTAGACCAGTAGAGCAGTGTGAAGGAGAACAGAGTGATGTTCAGACTAGACCAGTAGAGCAGTGTGAAGGAGAACAGAGTGATGTTCAGACTAGACCAGTAGAGCAGTGTGAAGGAGAACAGAGTGATGATCAGTCTGGGTTTCAGGCTAGACCAGTATGTGATATGTGATGACAATCAAATCTAATTTTATTTGTCACATGCGCCGAATTCAACCTTACAGTGAAATGCTGACTTACAAGCCCTTAATCAACAATGCACTTTAAAGAAAAATAAGTGTTGAGTAAGAAATAGATAAGTAAAAAATAAAAGTAACAAATAAGGCAGGGAGGAAGGACACACACACACACACACACACACACACACACACACACACACACACACACACACACACACACACACACACACACACACACACACACACACACACACACACACACACACACACACACACACACACACACACACACACACACACACACACACACGTCATGGTGCCAATGAAAGAGAAAACACAGGCATGGCATGTGGTCTGGCCTGACGGTAATCCACTGATTAATTACAATGAAAGTTTGCAGAGATTCTGGATCAGGGAAACAACAGGTATTCTAATGCAGTGGGAGCAATTCTGTCAAAAGCTAGGATTCCATCCAATCGGCGATCAGATTTTCATGCGAATATTCAAAAATCTGCATAAAGACAATATGCCCATTTCCCCACCAGTGGTGTGTCTCTACCAAACTGACTTGTTGTGGATAAACCTCAGTGTGTGATGAGGTAATGCACCAAACTGACTTGTTGTGGATAAACCTCAGTGTTAATTACCAAATGAAAGTGTTGATGAGTAATTCACCAAACTGACTTGTTGTGGATAAACCTCAGTGTGTGATGAACAGGCACCAAACTGACTTGTTGTGGATAAACCTCAGTGTGTGATTCTGTCACCAAACTGACTTGTTGTGGATTCCCTCAGTGTGTGATGAGGTAATGCACCAAACTGACTTGTTGTGGATAAATCAGTGTGTGATAAAGACAAACTGACTTGTTGTGGATAAACCTCAGTGTGTGATGGGGTAATGCACCAAACTGACTTGTTGTGGATAAACCTCAGTGTGTGATGAGGTAATGCACCAAACTGACTTGTTGTGGATAAACCTCAGTGTGTGATGAGGTAATGCACCAAACTGACTTGTTGTGGATAAACCTCAGTGTGTGATGAGGTAATGCACCAAACTGACTTGTTGTGGATAAACCTCAGTGTGTGATGAGGTAATGCACCAAACTGACTTGTTGTGGATAAACCTCAGTGTGTGATGAGGTAATGCACCAAACTGACTTGTTGTGGATAAACCTCAGTGTGTGATGAGGTAATGCACCAAACTGACTTGTTGTGGATAAACCTCAGTGTGTGACGAGGTAATGCACCAAACTGACTTGTTGTGGATAAACCTCAGTGTGTGATGAGGTAATGCACCAAACTGACTTGTTGTGGATAAACCTCAGTGTGTGATGAGGTAATGCACCAAACTGACTTGTTGTGGATAAACCTCAGTGTGTGATGAGGTAATGCACCAAACTGACTTGTTGTGGATAAACCTCAGTGTGTGACGAGGTAATGCACCAAACTGACTTGTTGTGGATAAACCTCAGTGTGTGACGAGGTAATGCACCAAACTGACTTGTTGTGGATAAACCTCAGTGTGTGACGAGGTAATGCACCAAACTGACTTGTTGTGGATACACCTCAGTGTGTGATGAGGTAATGCACCAAACTGACTTGTTGTGGATAAACCTCAGTGTGTGACGAGGTAATGCACCAAACTGACTTGTTGTGGATAAACATCACTGTGTGATGAGGTAATGCACCAAACTGACTTGTTGTGGATAAACCTCAGTGTGTGATGAGGTAATGCACCAAACTGACTTGTTGTGGATAAACCTCAGTGTGTGATGAGGTAATGCACCAAACTGACTTGTTGTGGATAAACCTCAGTGTGTGATGAGGTAATGCACCAAACTGACTTGTTGTGGATAAACCTCAGTGTGTGATGAGGTAATGCACCAAACTGACTTGTTGTGGATAAACCTCAGTGTGTGATGAGGTAATGCACCAAACTGACTTGTTGTGGATAAACCTCAGTGTGTGACGAGGTAATGCACCAAACTGACTTGTTGTGGATAAACCTCAGTGTGTGATGAGGTAATGCACCAAACTGACTTGTTGTGGATAAACCTCAGTGTGTGATGAGGTAATGCACCAAACGGATGGAGCCTGACGTGCTGATAGAGTCTCTCTGTTGTTCGCTTGTGAGACGGAGACGTGCTGATAGAGTCTCTCTGTTGTCTACTTGTGAGACGGAGACATGCTGATAGAGTCTCTCTGTTGTCCGCTTGTGAGACGGAGACATGCTGATAGAGTCTCTCTGTTGTTCGCTTGTGAGACGGAGACGTGCTGATAGAGTCTCTCTGTTGTCCGCTTGTGAGACGGAGACATGCTGATAGAGTCTCTCTGTTGTTCGCTTGTGAGACGGAGACATGCTGATAGAGTCTCTCTGTTGTCTGCTTGTGAGACGGAGACATGCTGATAGAGTCTCTCTGTTGTTTGCTTGTGAGACGGAGACATGCTGATAGAGTCTCTCTGTTGTCTACTTGTGAGACGGAGACGTGCTGATAGAGTCTCTCTGTTGTCCTCTTGTGAGACGGAGACGTGCTGATAGAGTCTCTCTGTTGTCTACTTGTGAGACGGAGACATGCTGATAGAGTCTCTCTGTTGTCCGCTTGTGAGACGGAGACATGCTGATAGAGTCTCTCTGTTGTTCGCTTGTGAGACGGAGACGTGCTGATAGAGTCTCTCTGTTGTCCTCTTGTGAGACGGAGACATGCTGATAGAGTCTCTCTGTTGTCCGCTTGTGAGACGGAGCCTGACATGCTGATAGAGTCTCTCTGTTGTCTGCTTGTGAGACGGAGACATGCTGATAGAGTCTCTCTGTTGTCCGCTTGTGAGACGGAGCCTGACATGCTGATAGAGTCTCTCTGTTGTCTGCTTGTGAGACGGAGACATGCTGATAGAGTCTCTCTGTTGTCCTCTTGTGAGACGGAGACATGCTGATAGAGTCCTGGCTTCAACAATCTCTTTGATGTCAGGATCTTTGTCTTCAGTCTTCTTCTCATTAGTTGTGCAAGCAGAGATACCTACTCCATCCATCCAGGGGTGTTTTTCTGTACTCAAGGAGAGATACCTACTCCATCCAGGGGTGTGTTTCTGTACTCAAGGAGAGCTGTGTTGGGATCTCCGATGCTGTCTCTCGTGCGTTTTTTTTACAACCGGTTCTTCACGGTCTGAACTGCACTCTCAGCTTGGCCGTTTGACTGTGGAAATCTAGGGCTCGACGTGACATGTTTTGAACTCCCAGCTGGTAGAGATCTCTTGACTCACCAACTGTCTTCCATTGTCGGAGCACAACACGTCGGTCACCCCGTGCTTCCTCGCTGAGGTCGACTTTAGTGCTGTAATGATGTGTTTGCTTGTTGTTCCACTGAGCTTGGAGATTTCTGGGTATTTGTGAGTAGTATATATTCTGTGTCATTGTAATGGAAGAGGTCCACTCCACTTTGGCTCAAACTCTCTCTGGGACTGGATGAGATATGAGCGGTTCTCTTTGATTGTTGTTTTTTGTGTGTGAGTTGCAGACGGCACATTTTGTTACAACATCTTGGATCTGTTTAGCCTTGCCTGGCCAGAACAGATCATCCCTTGCTTGTTCTTTACGTTTTTTACGATTCCCATGTGTGCTTCATTATTTCTTCTTCTCTCATTATCTGAGGAACGAGGACGTTTTGAACTTTTGAACAGCAGTCCATCTGAGTTTGTCAAGTCCTCCCTGCAGGTCCAGTAAGTGCTGTATTTTCTTTGCAACTGTTCCCTCTCATGTCTCGCCATCCAACTGTGACCAGTTTTTAACTCTTCATCTTCTTCTGTTTGCTGTTCTTGAATTGCTGCAATTCTGTTGCTCTTCTGAAACAGGAAGTTGATGAGCGATGTAGTTTTACATCCAGTTCACCATCCAACATCAGCGATCTGCATCTCGTTTTCTTGGTTTAATATGTCACATATAGACTGTATTTCTGTAGTCTCATCAGCGATCTGCATCTTGGTTTCTTGGTTTAATATGTCACATATAGACTGTATCTCTGTAGTCTCGTCAGCGATCTGCATCTCGTTTTCTTGGTTTAATATGTCAGATATAGACTGTATCTCTGTAGTCTCATCAGCGATCTGCATCTCGTTTTCTTGGTTTAATATGTCACATATAGACTGTATCTCTGTAGTCTCATCAGCGATCTGCATCTCGTTTTCTTGGTTTATTATGTCACATATAGACTGTATCTCTGTAGTCTCATCAGCGATCTGCATCTCGTTTTCTTGGTTTTTATGTAAGATATAGACTGTATCTCTGTAGTCTCGTCAGCGATCTGCATCTCGTTTTCTTGGTTTTTATGTCAGATATAGACTGTATCTCTGTAGTCTCATCAGCGATCTGCATCTCGTTTTCTTGGTTTAATATGTCACATATAGACTGTATCTCTGTAGTCTCATCAGCGATCTGCATCTCGTTTTCTTGGTTTTATGTCAGATATAGACTGTATCTCTGTAGTCTCATCAGCGATCTGCATCTCGTTTTCTTGGTTTAATATGTCACATATAGACTGTATCTCTGTAGTCTCATCAGCGATCTGCATCTCGTTTTCTTGGTTTTTATGTCAGATATAGACTGTATCTCTGTAGTCTCGTCAGCGATCTGCATCTCGTTTTCTTGGTTTAATATGTCACATATAGACTGTATCTCTGTAGTCTCATCAGCGATCTGCATCTCGTTTTCTTGGTTTATTATGTCACATATAGACTGTATCTCTGTAGTCTCATCAGCGATCTGCATCTCGTTTTCTTGGTTTTTATGTCAGATATAGACTGTATCTCTGTAGTCTCATCAGCGATCTGCATCTCGTTTTCTTGGTTTAATATGTCACATATAGACTGTATCTCTGTAGCGATCTGTGCAGTCAGGCTGGTGCCTTCCGGAGCGACTTCTTGACGATTGTTTCCAAGGGTTTGTGGTCTGACTCCACCTGGATCCGGTTTCCACGGAAACAGGAAAGTACTGATGAAACTATCTAAGCACTATCGCTAGACTAGATCTTTTTCCACTTGAGCGTATCTCTTTCGACGGTCTGTGAGGGATCTTGACTCGTATGCGATTGGCTGACCATCTTGCAGGATCACAGCTCCCAAGCCTTCTGAGCTGGCATCCACAGAGAGTGGCAGTGTTTCACGTTTCTGAAGCTCTGTTCCTGTGCAGACTCCCAGTGCCACTGAATGTCTCTTTCTAGGGCAGTTGTGTCAGTGGTGTGCTGACATCTGAGAGATACTGCGATTGGCTGACCAATCATCTGAGAGATACTGCGATTGGCTGACCAATCATCTGAGAGATACTGCAACATTCCCATTAATCTCTGAAGCGCTTTGTCCTCTGACTTGTATTTCTCGGGACCTTCTGGGAGTCTGGTTTCAGGCCTTCTTTGCCTAACACATGTCCAATGTAGCGAATTTCTGTCATTCTGATTTTGCACTTGTCCTTATTCAGTTTCAAGTTAATGCTTCTCAGTCTGACTAGTATCTGTCTCAGTCTCCGGTCGTGCTGATCTGTGTCATCACCCATGACAAGAATGTCATCCATGATGTTCACAGCACCTTCCAGACCTTCCAAATGCTGCGTCGAGGCACCTCTGGAACACCTCTGGAGCACCTCTGGAGCACCTCTGGAACACCTCTGGAACACCTCTGGAACACCTCTGGAACACCTCTGGAACACCTCTGGAGCACCTCTGGAACACCTCTGGAGCACCTCTGGAGCACCTCTGGAACACCTCTGGAGCACCTCTGGAACACCTCTGGAACACCTCTGGAGCACCTCTGGAACACCTCTGGAACACCTCTGGAGCACCTCTGGAACACCTCTGGAACACCTCTGGAACACCTCTGGAACACCTCTGGAGCACCTCTGGAACACCTCTGGAGCACCTCTGGAGCACCTCTGGAACACCTCTGGAGCACCTCTGGAACACCTCTGGAGCACCTCTGGAACACCTCTGGAGCACCTCTGGAGCACCTCTGGAACACAGGACAGTATGGCAGCCAGACACATCTCTTTATTTACAATGTCCGGTTGCCATGGTTAACACAAACACAGGACAGTATGGCAGACAGACACATCTCTTTATTTACAATGTCCGGTTGCCATGGTTAACACAAACGCAGGACAGTATGGCAGACAGGCACATCTCTTTATGTACAATGCCCGGTTGCCATGGTTAACACAAACGCAGGACAGTATGGCAGACAGACACATCTCTTTATTTACAATGTCCGGTTGCCATGGTTAACACAAACACAGGACAGTATGGCAGACAGACACATCTCTTTATTTACAATGTCCGGTTGCCATGGTTAACACAAACACAGGACAGTATGGCAGACAGACACATCTCTTTATGTACAATGTCCGGTTGCCATGGTTAACACAAACACAGGACAGTATGGCAGACAGGCACATCTCTTTATTTACAATGTCCGGTTGCCATGGTTAACACAAACGCAGGACAGTATGGCAGACAGGCACATCTCTTTATGTACAATGCCCGGTTGCCATGGTTAACACAAACGCAGGACAGTATGGCAGACAGACACATCTCTTTATTTACAATGTCCGGTTGCCATGGTTAACACAAACGCAGGACAGTATGGCAGACAGACACATCTCTTTATGTACAATGTCCGGTTGCCATGGTTAACACAAACACAGGACAGTATGGCAGACAGGCACATCTCTTTATTTACAATGTCCGGTTGCCATGGTTAACACAAACGCAGGACAGTATGGCAGACAGGCACATCTCTTTATGTACAATGCCCGGTTGCCATGGTTAACACAAACGCAGGACAGTATGGCAGACAGACACATCTCTTTATTTACAATGTCCGGTTGCCATGGTTAACACAAACACAGGACAGTATGGCAGACAGGCACATCTCTTTATTTACAATGTCCGGTTGCCATGGTTAACACAAACGCAGGACAGTATGGCAGACAGGCACATCTCTTTATGTACAATGCCCGGTTGCCATGGTTAACACAAACGCAGGACAGTATGGCAGACAGACACATCTCTTTATTTACAATGTCCGGTTGCCATGGTTAACACAAACACAGGACAGTATGGCAGACAGACACATCTCTTTATTTACAATGTCCGGTTGCCATGGTTAACACAAACACAGGACAGTATGGCAGACAGACACATCTCTTTATTTACAATGTCCGGTTGCCATGGTTAACACAAACACAGGACAGTATGGCAGACAGGCACATCTCTTTATTTACAATGTCCGGTTGCCATGGTTAACACAAACGCAGGACAGTATGGCAGACAGGCACATCTCTTTATGTACAATGCCCGGTTGCCATGGTTAACACAAACGCAGGACAGTATGGCAGACAGACACATCTCTTTATTTACAATGTCCGGTTGCCATGGTTAACACAAACGCAGGACAGTATGGCAGACAGACACATCTCTTTATGTACAATGTCCGGTTGCCATGGTTAACACAAACACAGGACAGTATGGCAGACAGGCACATCTCTTTATTTACAATGTCCGGTTGCCATGGTTAACACAAACGCAGGACAGTATGGCAGACAGGCACATCTCTTTATGTACAATGTCCGGTTGCCATGGTTAACACAAACACAGGACAGTATGGCAGACAGACACATCTCTTTATGTACAATGTCCGGTTGCCATGGTTAACACAAACACAGGACAGTATGGCAGACAGGCACATCTCTTTATTTACAATGTCCGGTTGCCATGGTTAACACAAACGCAGGACAGTATGGCAGACAGGCACATCTCTTTATGTACAATGTCCGGTTGCCATGGTTAACACAAACACAGGACAGTATGGCAGACAGACACATCTCTTTATGTACAATGTCCGGTTGCCATGGTTAACACAAACACAGGACAGTATGGCAGACAGGCACATCTCTTTATTTACAATGTCCGGTTGCCATGGTTAACACAAACGCAGGACAGTATGGCAGACAGGCACATCTCTTTATGTACAATGCCCGGTTGCCATGGTTAACACAAATGCAGGACAGTATGGCAGACAGACACATCTCTTTATTTACAATGTCCGGTTGCCATGGTTAACACAAACGCAGGACAGTATGGCAGACAGACACATCTCTTTATTTACAATGTCCGGTTGCCATGGTTAACACAAACACAGGACAGTATGGCAGACAGACACATCTCTTTATGTACAATGTCCGGTTGCCATGGTTAACACAAACACAGGACAGTATGGCAGACAGGCACATCTCTTTATTTACAATGTCCGGTTGCCATGGTTAACACAAACGCAGGACAGTATGGCAGACAGGCACATCTCTTTATGTACAATGTCCGGTTGCCATGGTTAACACAAACACAGGACAGTATGGCAGACAGACACATCTCTTTATGTACAATGTCCGGTTGCCATGGTTAACACAAACACAGGACAGTATGGCAGACAGGCACATCTCTTTATTTACAATGTCCGGTTGCCATGGTTAACACAAACGCAGGACAGTATGGCAGACAGACACATCTCTTTATGTACAATGTCCGGTTGCCATGGTTAACACAAACGCAGGACAGTATGGCAGACAGACACATCTCTTTATTTACAATGTCCGGTTGCCATGGTTAACACAAACACAGGACAGTATGGCAGACAGACACATCTCTTTATTTACAATGTCCGGTTGCCATGGTTAACACAAACACAGGACAGTATGGCAGACAGACACATCTCTTTATTTACAATGTCCGGTTGCCATGGTTAACACAAACACAGGACAGTATGGCAGACAGACACATCTCTTTATTTACAATGTCCGGTTGCCATGGTTAACACAAACACAGGACAGTATGGCAGACAGACACATCTCTTTATTTACAATGTCCGGTTGCCATGGTTAACACAAACACAGGACAGTATGGCAGACAGACACATCTCTTTATTTACAATGTCCGGTTGCCATGGTTAACACAAACGCAGGACAGTATGGCAGACAGACACATCTCTTTATTTACAATGTCCGGTTGCCATGGTTAACACAAACGCAGGACAGTATGGCAGACAGACACATCTCTTTATTTACAATGTCCGGTTGCCATGGTTAACACAAACGCAGGACAGTATGGCAGACAGACACATCTCTTTATTTACAATGTCCGGTTGCCATGGTTAACACAAACACAGGACAGTATGGCAGCCAGACACATCTCTTTATTTACAATGCCCGGTTGCCATGGTTAACACAAACACAGGACAGTATGGCAGCCAGACACATCTCTTTATTTACAATGCCCGGTTGCCATGGTTAACACAAACACAGGACAGTATGGCAGCCAGACACATCTCTTTATTTACAATGTCCGGTTGCCATGGTTAACACAAACACAGGACAGTATGGCAGCCAGACACATCTCTTTATTTACAATGCCCGGTTGCCATGGTTAACACAAACACAGGACAGTATGGCAGCCAGACACATCTCTTTATTTACAATGTCCGGTTGCCATGGTTAACACAAACACAGGACAGTATGGCAGCCAGACACATCTCTTTATTTACAATGTCCGGTTGCCATGGTTAACACAAACACAGGACAGTATGGCAGACAGACACATCTCTTTATTTACAATGTCCGGTTGCCATGGTTAACACAAACACAGGACAGTATGGCAGACAGACACATCTCTTTATTTACAATGTCCGGTTGCCATGGTTAACACAAACGGCAGGACAGTATGGCAGACAGACACATCTCTTTATTTACAATGTCCGGTTGCCATGGTTAACACAAACACAGGACAGTATGGCAGACAGACACATCTCTTTATTTACAATGTCCGGTTGCCATGGTTAACACAAACACAGGACAGTATGGCAGACAGACACATCTCTTTATTTACAATGCCCGGTTGCCATGGTTAACACAAACACAGGACAGTATGGCAGCCAGACACATCTCTTTATTTACAATGCCCGGTTGCCATGGTTAACACAAACACAGGACAGTATGGCAGCCAGCATTGTAAATAAAGAGATGTCCAGAAAGATAATCAGCTTCCGGGTCTGTGGATCCTTTCCCTGGTTAATTAACAACCATGGTTGTACATGTAACAGACAGGCACATCATCTTCAAAGAAACACCATTTATTTAAACCTGTAGTTGAGTACGGAGGCTACTGCTTCAGCCCTTGTATTAGTTACCTGGTTAATAACCAACAACCATGGGATGACCACAATAGGCACATCTTCTTTAAGAAACACAATTTATTTAAACCTGTAGTTCCCATTAGTAGAACAACCATGTATTAGGATGACCACAACCATGGGAGAGAATAACGTGAGGAAACAGTCGAGTTCAGTCAGGCACATCTTCTTTAAGAAACACAATTTATTTAAACCTGTAGTTGAGTACGGAGGCTACTGCTTCAGCCCTTGTATTAGTTACCTGGTTAATAACCAACAACCATGGGACAACCACATGGAGAATAACGTGAGGAAACAGTCGAGGTCAGTCAGGCACATCTTCTTTAAGAAACACAATTTATTTAAACCTGTAGTTGAGTACGGAGGCTACTGCTTCAGCCCTTGTATTAGTTACCTGGTTAATAACCAACAACCATGGGACAACCACATGGAGAATAACGTGAGGAAACAGTCGAGGTCAGTCAGGCACATCTTCTTAAAGAAACACCATTTATAGGTACAGGTGTCTTCTTCTTCTTTAAGCCCATAACCGTGTGTGTGAGGTGGATACTTTAGTTTAAGTAGATGTGTTTAGGACGACCAAGAATCACTCTGTGTGACCCTGATTTAGCCCAATGTAAAAATTAACATGGCAGTGTAACGGCTTTCTTCTATCTCTGACGAAGAGGTGTAGCAAGGATCGGACCAAAATGCAGCGTGGTAGTTACTCATGTTCTTTAATGAAAAATGAACTATACATGAAATAACAAATATACAAAACAACAAACGGAAAGTGAAAACCTATACAGCCTATCTAGTGGAAACACAAAGACAGGTACAATCACCCATGAAACACTCAAAGAATATGGCTGCCTAAATATGGTTCCCAATCAGAGACAACGAAAATCACCTGCCTCTGATAAAGAACCGCCTCAAGGCAACCATAGACTTTCCTAGACAACCCTACTCAGCCACAATCCATTCAATACCTACTAAAACCACAATACAAAAACACACCACAAAATAAACCCATGTCACACCCTGGCCTGAACAAATAAATGAAGACAAGCATACATACATCGACCAGGGCGTGACAGGCAGAGTGCGTTTATAACTGAACGCAACAACAAAACAATTTGGAGCTTGAAAAAACTGAAAGCTTTTGAAAAACTAAGAACACGGACAAAAATGTCAAGTTTCAAGTTATAATTGACTGTTTCTAACAGCTCTGGAGCTTTTAGTGCCCAGTACATTATTAGGAGAACATTCACCATTTTGATGTAATTCGATCTTTTAAAGGCCCAAATGCATCTGTTTTTATATCAATATCAAATTATTTCTGGGGAACAATTAGGTACCTTACTGTAATAGATTTCCATTCAAATGGGCCAAAAAAATAGCATTTTAGCAGATGTCTGGGTTTTGGTCTGACTGGGGAGGGGCTAAACGGAAAACTAGCTGTTATTGGCAGAGTGGTTTGGATCTCTCTTTCTTATTGGTCTACTAACCAGTTTACTGCGTGGTGATGTCACCACGGGAAGCTAAAAGTCCCGCCCATGCAAACCTACTGATTAGAGGGTCCTGTGTAGATTGTATTTTCAACCTGCAACTATCAGGAAATAAAACTGTTTTTTTTTTTTTTTTTTTTTAAATACAACTTTTTACAGTGTGTTGAAACTAACACTGTCTTCATTCACCAGCTGTTGTACAATATGATCCAAAACACAGGAAAAACAGCATTCTGACTGCACACAAACGTTCCCTTCACACCTCACACTCGCTCCACCTTTTCACACTAATGTTCCTTATTAACAGGTTGTCTTTGATTCTCCATAACTCTGTTTGACATCTCTCTGGCCCTCAGGTGGTCTTAGGGCTCCCGTGTGGACACAGAGGTCTAAGACTCTGCATCTCAGTGCTAGAAGCATCACTGCAGTACCTGGTTCTTATCCAGGCTGCATCACATCTGGCTGTGATTGGGAGTTCCATAGGGCGGCGCACAATTGGTCCAGCGTGGCAAAGTTGAGGTCTCTCAGACAGCCTTATGACACTGTTAAGGTCTCTCTGGCCTCTCAGACAGCCTTATGACATCGTTGATGTCTCTCTGGCCTCTCAGACAGCCTTATGACACATCGTTGATGTCTCTCTGGCCTCTCAGACAGCCTTATGACATCGTTGATGTCTCTCTGGCCCTCTCAGACAGCCTTATGACATCGTTGATGTCTCTGGCCCCTCAGACAGCCTTATGACCCTCAGACAGCCTTATGACATCAGCCTTATGACATCGTTGATGTCTCTCTGGCCCCTCAGACAGCCTTATGACATCGTTGATGTCTCTCAGACAGCCTTATGACATCGTTGATGTCTCTCTGGCCCCTCAGACAGCCTTATGACATCGTTGATGTCTCTCTGGCCCCTCAGACAGCCTTATGACATCGTTGATGTCTCTCAGGCCCCTCAGTCGTCAACGATGTCATAAGGCTGCCTGAGGGGCCAGAGAGACTGTCTGAGGGGATTATATAGTCCCATAGGACTCTGGTTAAAAGTTGTGGATTATATACTCCCATAGGACTCTGGTCAAAAGTAGTGGATTAAATATAGTTCCAGAGGACTCTGGTCAAAAGTAGTGGATTATATAGTGTGTTTCAGACTAGACCAGTAGAGCAGTGTGAAGGAGAACAGAGTGATGTTCAGACTAGACCAGTAGAGCAGTGTGAAGGGGAACAGAGTGATGTTCAGACTGGGTTTCAGGCTAGACCAGTAGAGCAGTATGAAGGGGAACAGAGTGATGTTCAGACTAGACCAGTAGAGCAGTGTGAAGGAGAACAGAGTGATGTTCAGACTAGACCAGTAGAGCAGTGTGAAGGGGAACAGAGTGATGTTCAGACTAGACCAGTAGAGCAGTGTGAAGGGGAACAGAGTGATGTTCAGACTAGAGCAGTATGAAGGGGAACAGAGTGATGTGCAGTCTGGGTTTCAGACTAGACCAGTAGAGCAGTGTGAAGGGGAACAGAGTGATGTTCAGACTAGATCAGTAGATCAGTGTGAAGTGAAACAGAGTGATGTTCAGGCTAGACCAGTAGAGCAGTGTGAAGGAGAACAGAGTGATGTTCAGACTAGATCAGTAGATCAGTGTGAAGTGAAACAGAGTGATGTTCAGGCTAGACCAGTAGAGCAGTGTGAAGGAGAACAGAGTGATGTTTAGACTAGACCAGTAGAGCAGTGTGAAGGAGAACAGAGTGATGTTCAGACTAGACCAGTAGAGCAGTGTGAAGGAGAACAGAGTGATGCTCAGTCTGGGTTTCAGACTAGACCAGTAGAGCAGTGTGAAGGAGAACAGAGTGATGTTCAGATTAGACCAGTAGAGCAGCGTGAAGGAGAACAGAGTGATGATCAGTCTGGGTTTCAGACTAGACCAGTAGAGCAGTGTGAAGGAGAACAGAGTGATGATCAGTCTGGGTTTCAGGCTAGACCAGTAGAGCAGTGTGAAGGAGAACAGAGTGATGCTCAGTCTGGGTTTCAGGCTAGACCAGTAGAGCAGTGTGAAGGAGAACAGAGTGATGCTCAGTCTGGGTTTCAGACTAGACCAGTAGAGCAGTGTGAAGGAGAACAGAGTGATGCTCAGTCTGGGTTTCAGACTAGACCAGTAGAGCAGTGTGAAGGAGAACAGAGTGATGCTCAGTCTGGGTTTCAGACTAGACCAGTAGAGCAGTGTGAAGGAGAACAGAGTGATGTTCAGACTAGACCAGTAGAGCAGTGTGAAGGAGAACAGAGTGATGATCAGTCTGGGTTTCAGGCTAGACCAGTAGAGCAGTGTGAAGGAGAACAGAGTGATGTTCAGACTAGACCAGTAGAGCAGTGTGAAGGAGAACAGAGTGATGTTCAGACTAGACCAGTAGAGCAGTGTGAAGGAGAACAGAGTGATGATCAGTCTGGGTTTCAGGCTAGACCAGTATGTGATATGTGATGACAATCAAATCTAATTTTATTTGTCACATGCGCCGAATTCAACCTTACAGTGAAATGCTGACTTACAAGCCCTTAATCAACAATGCACTTTAAAGAAAAATAAGTGTTGAGTAAGAAATAGATAAGTAAAAAATAAAAGTAACAAATAAGGCAGGGAGGAAGGACACACACACACACACACACACACACACACACACACACACACACACACACACACACACACACACACACACACACACACACACACACACACACACAGGCACATAGGCACATACACACACACACACACACACACACACAGACACACACACACACACACACACACACACACACACACACACACACACACACACACACACACACACACACACACACACACACACACACACACACACACACACACACACACACACACACACACACACACACACACACACACACACACACACACACACACACACACACACACACACACACACACACACACACACACACACACACACACACACACACACACGTCATGGTGCCAATGAAAGAGAAAACACAGGCATGGCATGTGGTCTGGCCTGACGGTAATCCACTGATTAATTATAATGAAAGTTTGCAGAGATTCTGGATCAGGGAAACAACAGGTATTCTAATGCAGTGGGAGCAATTCTGTCAAAAGCTAGGATTCCATCCAATCGGCGATCAGATTTTCATGCGAATATTCAAAAATCTGCATAAAGACAATATGCCCATTTCCCCACCAGTGGTGTGTCTCTACCAAACTGACTTGTTGTGGATAAACCTCAGTGTGTGATGAGGTAATGCACCAAACTGACTTGTTGTGGATAAACCTCAGTGTGTGATGAGGTAATGCACCAAACTGACTTGTTGTGGATAAACCTCAGTGTGTGATGAGGTAATGCACCAAACTGACTTGTTGTGGATAAACCTCAGTGTGTGATGAGGTAATGCACCAAACTGACTTGTTGTGGATAAACCTCAGTGTGTGATGAGGTAATGCACCAAACTGACTTGTTGTGGATAAACCTCAGTGTGTGATGAGGTAATGCACCAAACTGACTTGTTGTGGATAAACCTCAGTGTGTGATGAGGTAATGCACCAAACTGACTTGTTGTGGATAAACCTCAGTGTGTGATGAGGTAATGCACCAAACTGACTTGTTGTGGATAAACCTCAGTGTGTGATGAGGTAATGCACCAAACTGACTTGTTGTGGATAAACCTCAGTGTGTGATGAGGTAATGCACCAAACTGACTTGTTGTGGATAAACCTCAGTGTGTGATGAGGTAATGCACCAAACTGACTTGTTGTGGATAAACCTCAGTGTGTGACGAGGTAATGCACCAAACTGACTTGTTGTGGATAAACCTCAGTGTGTGATGAGGTAATGCACCAAACTGACTTGTTGTGGATAAACCTCAGTGTGTGACGAGGTAATGCACCAAACTGACTTGTTGTGGATAAACCTCAGTGTGTGATGAGGTAATGCACCAAACTGACTTGTTGTGGATAAACCTCAGTGTGTGATGAGGTAATGCACCAAACTGACTTGTTGTGGATAAACATCACTGTGTGATGAGGTAATGCACCAAACTGACTTGTTGTGGATAAACCTCAGTGTGTGATGAGGTAATGCACCAAACTGACTTGTTGTGGATAAACCTCAGTGTGTGATGAGGTAATGCACCAAACTGACTTGTTGTGGATAAACCTCAGTGTGTGATGAGGTAATGCACCAAACTGACTTGTTGTGGATAAACCTCAGTGTGTGATGAGGTAATGCACCAAACTGACTTGTTGTGGATAAACCTCAGTGTGTGACGAGGTAATGCACCAAACTGACTTGTTGTGGATAAACCTCAGTGTGTGATGAGGTAATGCACCAAACTGACTTGTTGTGGATAAACCTCAGTGTGTGATGAGGTAATGCACCAAACGGATGGAGCCTGACGTGCTGATAGAGTCTCTCTGTTGTTCGCTTGTGAGACGGAGACGTGCTGATAGAGTCTCTCTGTTGTCTACTTGTGAGACGGAGACATGCTGATAGAGTCTCTCTGTTGTCCGCTTGTGAGACGGAGACATGCTGATAGAGTCTCTCTGTTGTTCGCTTGTGAGACGGAGACGTGCTGATAGAGTCTCTCTGTTGTCCGCTTGTGAGACGGAGACATGCTGATAGAGTCTCTCTGTTGTTCGCTTGTGAGACGGAGACATGCTGATAGAGTCTCTCTGTTGTCTGCTTGTGAGACGGAGACATGCTGATAGAGTCTCTCTGTTGTTTGCTTGTGAGACGGAGACATGCTGATAGAGTCTCTCTGTTGTCTACTTGTGAGACGGAGACGTGCTGATAGAGTCTCTCTGTTGTCCTCTTGTGAGACGGAGACGTGCTGATAGAGTCTCTCTGTTGTCTACTTGTGAGACGGAGACATGCTGATAGAGTCTCTCTGTTGTCCGCTTGTGAGACGGAGACATGCTGATAGAGTCTCTCTGTTGTCCGCTTGTGAGACGGAGACGTGCTGATAGAGTCTCTCTGTTGTCCTCTTGTGAGACGGAGACATGCTGATAGAGTCTCTCTGTTGTCCGCTTGTGAGACGGAGCCTGACATGCTGATAGAGTCTCTCTGTTGTCCGCTTGTGAGACGGAGACATGCTGATAGAGTCTCTCTGTTGTCCTCTTGTGAGACGGAGACATGCTGATAGAGTCTCTCTGTTGTCCTCTTGTGAGACGGAGACATGCTGATAGAGTCTCTCTGTTGTCCTCTTGTGAGACGGAGACATGCTGATAGAGTCCTGGCTTCAACAATCTCTTTGATGTCAGGATCTTTGTCTTCAGTCTTCTTCTCATTAGTAGTTGTGCAAGCAGAGATACCTACTCCATCCAGGGGTGTTTTTCTGTACTCAAGGAGAGATACCTACTCCATCCAGGGGTGTGTTTCTGTACTCAAGGAGAGCTGTGTTAGGATCTCCGATGCTGTCTCTCGTGCGTTTTTTTACAACCGGTTCTTCACGGTCTGAACTGCACTCTCAGCTTGGCCGTTTGACTGTGGAAATCTAGGGCTCGACGTGACATGTTTTGAACTCCCAGCTGGTAGAGATCTCTTGACTCAACCAACTGTCTTCCATTGTCGGAGCACAACACGTCGGTCACCCCGTGCTTCCTCGCTGAGAACGACTTTTAGTGCTGTAATGATGTGTTTGCTTGTTGTTCCACTGAGCTTGGAGATTTCTGGGTATTTGTGAGTAGTATATATTCTGTGTCGTTGTAATGGAAGAGGTCCACTCCAACTTTGGCTCAAACTCTCTCTGGGACTGGATGAGATATGAGCGGTTCTCTTTGATTGTTGTTTTTGTGTGTTGCAGACGGCACATTTTGTTACAACATCTTGGATCTGTTTAGCCTTGCCTGGCCAGAACAGATCATCCCTTGCTTGTTCTTTACATTTTTTACGATTCCCATGTGTGCTTCATTATTTCTTCTTCTCTCATTATCTTAGGTCCATCTGGGTTTGTCAAGTCCTCCCTGCAGGTCCAGTAAGTGCTGTATTTTCTTTGCAACTGTTCCCTCTCGTGTCTCGCCATCCAACTGTGACCAGTTTTTAACTCTTCATCTTCTTCTGTTTACTGTTTTTGAATTGCTGCAATTCTGTTGCTCTTCTGAAAGAGGAAGTTGATGAGCGATGTAGTTTTACATCCAGTTCACCATCCAACATCAGCGATCTGCATCTCGTTTTCTTGGTTTAATATGTCACATATAGACTGTATCTCTGTAGTCTCATCAGCGATCTGCATCTCGTTTTCTTGGTTTAATATGTCACATATAGACTGTATCTCTGTAGTCTCATCAGCGATCTGCATCTTGGTTTCTTGGTTTAATATGTCACATATAGACTGTATCTCTGTAGTCTCGTCAGCGATCTGCATCTCGTTTTCTTGGTTTAATATGTCACATATAGACTGTATCTCTGTAGTCTCATCAGCGATCTGCATCTCGTTTTCTTGGTTTTTATGTCAGATATAGACTGTATCTCTGTAGTCTCATCAGCGATCTGCATCTCGTTTTCTTGGTTTTTATGTCAGATATAGACTGTATCTCTGTAGTCTCATCAGCGATCTGCATCTCGTTTTCTTGGTTTAATATGTCACATATAGACTGTATCTCTGTAGTCTCATCAGCGATCTGCATCTCGTTTTCTTGGTTTACTATGTCACATATAGACTGTATCTCTGTAGTCTCATCAGCGATCTGCATCTCGTTTTCTTGGTTTAATATGTCACATATAGACTGTATCTCTGTAGTCTCATCAGCGATCTGCATCTCGTTTTCTTGGTTTACTATGTCACATATAGACTGTATCTCTGTAGTCTCGTCAGCGATCTGTGCAGTCAGGCTGGTGCCTTCCGGAGCGACTTCTTGACGATTGTTTCCAAGGGTTTGTGGTCTGACTCCACCTGGATCCGGTTTCCACGGAAACAGGAAAGTACTGATGAAACTATCTAAGCACTATCGCTAGACTAGATCTTTTTCCACTTGAGCGTATCTCTTTCGACGGTCTGTGAGGGATCTTGACTCGTATGCGATTGGCTGACCATCTTGCAGGATCACAGCTCCCAAGCCTTCTGAGCTGGCATCCACAGAGAGTGGCAGTGTTTCAAGTTTCTGAAGCTCTGTTCCTGTGCAGACTCCCAGTGCCACTGAATGTCTCTTTCTAGGGCAGTTGTGTCAGTGGTGTGCTGACATCTGAGAGATACTGCGATTGGCTGACCAATCATCTGAGAGATACTGCGATTGGCTGACCAATCATCTGAGAGATACTGCGATTGGCTGACCCATCATCTGAGAGATACTGCAACATTCCCATTAATCTCTGAAGCGCTTTGCCCTCTGGCTTGTATTTCTCGGGACCTTCTGGGAGTCTGGTTTCAGGCCTTCTTTGCCTAACACATGTCCAATGTAGCGAATTTCTGTCATTCTGATTTTGCACTTGTCCTTATTCAGTTTGAAGTTAATGCTTCTAAGTCTGACTAGTATCTGTCTCAGTCTCCGGTCGTGCTGATCTGTGTCATCACCCCTGACAAGAATGTCATCCATGATGTTCACAGCACCTTCCAGACCTTCCAAATGCTGCGTCGAGGCACCTCTGGAACACCTCTGGAGCACCTCTGGAACACCTCTGGAGCACCTCCGGAACACCTCTAGAACACCTCTGGAACACCTCTGGAACACCTCTGGAACACCTCTGGAACACCTCTGGAACACATCTGGAGCACCTCTGGAGCACCTCTGGAACACCTCTGGAACTCCTCTGGAACACCTCTGGAACACCTCTGGAACACCTCTGGAGCACCTCTGGAACACCTCTGGAGCACCTCTGGAACACCTCTGGAACACCTCTGGAACACCTCTGGAACACCTCTGGAACACCTCTGGAACACATCTGGAACACCTCTGGAGCACCTCTGGAACACCTCTGGAGCACCTCTGGAACACCTCTGGAACACCTTTGGAACACCTCTGGAACACCTCTGGAACACCTCTGGAACACCTCTGGAACACCTCTGGAACACCTCTGGAACACCTCTGGAACACCTCTGGAACACCTCTGGAACACCTCTGGAACACCTCTGCAGCACCTCTGGAACACCTCTGGAACACCTCTGGAACACATCTGGAACACCTCTGGAACACCTCTGGAGCACCTCTGGAACACCTCTGGAACTCCTCTGGAACACCTCTGGAACACCTCTGGAACACCTCTGGAGCACCTCTGGAACACATCTGGAGCACCTCTGGAGCACCTCTGGAACACCTCTGGAACACCTCTGGAGCACCTCTGGAGCACCTCTGGAGCGGGACACGATTCCGAACGGCAGTCTCTTGAAAGAATACCTCCCAAACGGCGTATTGAAAGTGCAGAGTCGGGAGCTCTCTTCATCCAGTTGGATTTGACAGTATCCTTGGTTTGCATCAATTACTTGAAATACCTTGGCGTTAGGAATTTCAGCAACTACCTCTTTAATTGTACGTAAAGGATCATGTTCTCTCTTGATGGCTTTGTTTACATCCGGTGGTTCCATGCATATCCGTATTTTTAAATGTTGAGCTTCCTGATTGTCACCAAGTTGTTTACCCAATCAGGAAGCTCAATCTGCCTGACGACGACACCCATGTTTTTCATTGCAGTTCAGTTCCTTTTCCCAGTTTTTTAATCCTTTTCAGTGCTACAGGTACTTTTCATGGGTGAACGAACCGCTGGTGTGACTTCTGGATCTGTTTGTATATGATGAACTCCTGGAGCACGTCCAGGTCCACATCTTCATAAATGTCCGTCTCTGTCTTTTGTTCAAGATTTAATATTCTCTCTATTAATCCCGTTTCTTCCGAGTATCTACTGGTGCATCTTGTTCTATCACTTGAAATTCCAGTTCAAAACACTTTCTCTTTGTATCGACGTTTGAGCGTTTTCTTTTGCCTTTTGGCGCCATCTGGTGGCCAGAATACGTCACTAGCTTTCGGTTGGATTTTTTGCATGGAATCGACACTCACTTTTACTTTCAGTGTTTTCAAGTCTGTCAAGGACAAAACGCTACGCTCAGCTCATGTATCCAGCTTAACAGGAAGTTTCTGGTTGTTTATTTTTAGTGTTTCTGTCCACTGCTCTTTCTCAGTGTTTTTTTTCTCATTGACTAGCTGAGCTGCACACTTTACCTTCACTCTGTTTCACTACATTTGTCCCAATGTCCCAATGTCCCCATTTCCTGCTGTCCTCTCCCTGTCAAAGCCGTGAACCCTCTGGTTTTCTGTCCGTGTGTGAGGAGCACATTTTGGCATAATGATTTGTTTTCCTGTGCCTTGCTTTTGCCGTATGCTGGACACTGTTGTTGATTTGTGTTTGTACCCACAACGTGAGCATTCTCCCTGTGACCTTTCTTTTACTAGTTTGTTGCAAGGTCTTTGTCTTTTGTTGATTTGTGTTTGTACCCACAACGTGAGCATTCTCCCTGTGACCTTTCTTTTACTAGTTTGTTGCAAGGTCTTTGTCTTTTGTTGATTTGTGTTTGTACCCACAACGTGAGCATTCTCCCTGTGACCTTTCTTTTACTAGTTTGTTGCAAGGTCTTTGTCTTTTGTTGATTTGTGTTTGTACCCACAACGTGAGCATTCTCCCTGTGACCTTTCTTTTACTAGTTTGTTGCAAGGTCTTTGTCTTTTGTTGATTTGTGTTTGTACCCACAACGTGAGCATTCTCCCTATGACCTTTCTTTTACTAGTTTGTTGCAAGGTCTTTGTCTTTTTTTTAACCATTTCTGTGTTGTCTCTTGCTTATGCACCTTGTCAACGGGCACCTCGACTTCCTCATAGCTTAGCAGGAGATCTGGTTCTCTGAGTAATCTGCCTCACACTTGGTCATGTTTTGATTCCACATAGAATTCTGTCCCTTTGTCAATGACTCTGTAGGTTGTTGAAACTCAGTCTTTTGCTTTATGTTTTAAATCACATAAGCATCAATTGTTCTTACACTCTCCTAAAAAAGAAATGTCTCAGGTGCATCAGATTTGTTTCTTGGCTCAGAGTTCGGGAAAACATATTTTTTTAATACATCCAAGTCATAAGTATTGAATACCTTGATTAAATCATCTCTGGCTACGTGGCACATTTCACTTTTTACCGGATTTCTCTGAGATGCCACTGGCTGATGGTATAAAGGTTGAATTTCTGGATCCACACTCTCCGATTTTCGGCTAGATTTCCCTCTAGGTCCAGAGTAGTTGGTGGTCTCATTTGGGCTGCATTTCCCTCTAGGTTTCCCTCTAGGTCCAGAGTAGTTGGTGGTCTCATTTGGGCTGCATTTCCCTCTAGGTTTCCCTCTAGGTTCAGAGTAGTTGGTGGTCTCATTTGGGATAGATTTCCCTCTAGGTCCAGAGTAGTTGGTGGTCTCATTTGGGATAGATTTCCCTCTAGGTCCAGAGTAGTTGGTGGTCTCATTTGGGATAGATTTCCCTCTACGTTTAGAGTAGTTGGTGGTCTCATTTGGGATAGATTTCCCTCTAGGTCCAGAGTAGTTGGTGGTCTCATTTGGGATAGGTTTCCCTCTAGGTCCAGAGTAGTTGGTGGTCTCATTTGGGATAGATTTCCCTCTAGGTCCAGAGTAGTTGGTGGTCTCATTTGGGATAGATTTCCCTCTACGTTTAGAGTAGTCGGTGGTCTCATTTGGGATAGATTTCCCTCTAGGTCCAGAGTAGTTGGTGGTCTCATGTGGGATAGATTTCCCTCTAGGTCCAGAGTAGTTGGTGGTCTCATTTGGGATAGATTTCCCTCTAGGTCCAGAGTAGTTGGTGGTCTCATTTGGGATAGATTTCCCTCTAGGTCCAGAGTAGTTGGTGGTCTCATTTGGGATAGATTTCCCTCTAGGTCCAGAGTAGTTGGTGGTCTCATTTGGGATAGATTTCCCTCTAGGTCCAGAGTAGTTGGTGGTCTCATTTGGGATAGATTTCCCTCTAGGTCCAGAGTAGTTGGTGGTCTCATTTGGGATAGATTTCCCTCTAGGTCCAGAGTAGTTGGTGGTCTCATTTGGACTAGATTTCCCTCTAGGTCCAGAGTAGTTGGTGGTCTCATGTGGGATAGATTTCCCTCTAGGTCCAGAGTAGTTGGTGGTCTCATTTGGGATAGATTTCCCTCTAGGTCCAGAGTAGTTGGTGGTCTCATTTGGACTAAATTTCCCTCTAGGTTTAGAGTAGTTGGTGGTCTCATTTGGGATAGATTTCCCTCTAGGTCCAGAGTAGTTGGTGGTCTCATTTGGGATAGATTTCCCTCTAGGTTCAGAGTAGTTGGTGGTCTCATTTGGACTAGATTTCCCTCTAGGTCCAGAGTAGTTGGTGGTCTCATTTGGGATAGATTTCCCTCTAGGTTCAGAGTAGTTGGTGGTCTCATTTGGACTAGATTTCCCTCTAGGTCCAGAGTAGTTGGTGGTCTCATTTGGGATAGATTTCCCTCTAGGTTTAGAGTAGTTGGTGGTCTCATTTGGGATAGATTTCCCTCTAGGTCCAGAGTAGTTGGTGGTCTCATTTGGGATAGATTTCCCTCTAGGTCCAGAGTAGTTGGGGGTCTCATTTGGGATAGATTTCCCTCTAGGTCCAGAGTAGTTGGTGGTCTCATTTGGGATAGATTTCCCTCTAGGTCCAGAGTAGTTGGTGGTCTCATTTGGACTAGGTTTCCCTCTAGGTTCAGAGTAGTTGGTGGTCTCATTTGGACTAGATTTCCCTCTAGGTTCAGAGTAGTTGGTGGTCTCATTTGGGATAGATTTCCCTCTAGGTTCAGAGTAGTTGGTGGTCTCATTTGGGCTAGATTTCCCTCTAGGTTCAGAGTAGTAGTTGGTGGTCTCATTTGGGATAGATTTCCCTCTAGGTTCAGAGTAGTTGGTGGTCTCATTTGGACTAGATTTCCCTCTAGGTTCAGAGTAGTTGGTGGTCTCATTTGGGATAGATTTCCCTCTAGGTCCAGAGTAGTTGGTGGTCTCATTTGGACTAGATTTCCCTCTAGGTCCAGAGTAGTTGGTGGTCTCTGTTGGGCTAGATTTCCCTCTAGGGTCAGAGTAGTTGGTGGTCTCATGTGGGATAGATTTCCCTCTAGGTCCAGAGTAGTTGGTGGTCTCATTTGGGATAGATTTCCCTCTAGGTTCAGAGTAGTTGGTGGTCTCATTTGGGATAGATTTCCCTCTAGGTTCAGAGTAGTTGGTGGTCTCATTTGGGATAGATTTCCCTCTAGGTCCAGAGTAGTTGGTGGTCTCATTTGGACTAGATTTCCCTCTAGGTTCAGAGTAGTTGGTGGTCTCATTTGGGATAGATTTCCCTCTAGGTTCAGAGTAGTTGGTGGTCTCATTTGGGATAGATTTCCCTCTAGGTTCAGAGTAGTTGGTGGTCTCATTTGGACTAGATTTCCCTCTAGGTTCAGAGTAGTTGGTGGTCTCATTTGGACTAGATTTCCCTCTAGGTTCAGAGTAGTTGGTGGTCTCATTTGGCATAGATTTCCCTCTAGGTCCAGAGTAGTTGGGGATCTCATTTGGGATAGATTTCCCTCTAGGTCCAGGGTAGTTGGTGGTCTCATTTGTTCCATGTTTCGTAATGTTGAGCTGTCCTTGTATAACCTTTTAACATATGACACCATGTAATATAATAGCCTGCTGAGGCAGGAATGCGGGTAGAAGAACCATGTTTATCAGATGTCATGGGTCAAGTGCAAGTACAGATGATCACATACAGTAATTAATAAACAGCGCCACCCTCAGGCACTCCAGGTAAGTACATGTACATACATACGCACGCACACACACACACACACACACACACACACACACACACACACACACACACACACACACACACACACACACACACACACACACACACACACACACATACATACATACATACATACATACATACATACATACATACATACATACATACATACATACATACACACCATTGAACTACCATGTCGATGAAAACAGGAAGTAATGACATCACACCTAAAAAAATTACCTTTTTCTTAAAAACCAACAGTGCAGAGTAAAAATGTAATGGTTCAAGTGTTTCCAAAAAGCATTTAGACAACTTGTGCATTAATAAATTGGTGACAGCCTGTATGTCCTCCCACCCCCTGTTTCATGTCTAAGGTAGCCCGCGAAATATCAGCATTGATAGAATGCAATAATTGACAAGTATTTGCCATATTGTAATAATTCTCATGTGCCCACGTGTCGCCAAGTTCTGTGGTCGCCATGGTGAAACTTGGACACGTATAGATCTGAAATAATTGGAATGACGAAAACTTTCCAGCCAATCAGAAAAGCAGATGAAGCAATTCAGATATTCTTGAAAGTCTGGACAATTCTTGTTCTGCAAATAAACATTATTGTTATAGTTGAAAACATTTATATTGCAAGATGTAGGCATTTAGTATGAAATGTGTAGTGGAGCATTATAGTGCCCCTCTTACCTTTAAAATGATTCCGCAATCATCATTTTAAATTTTTTTTTTTAGAAAAACACAGTTTCCATCATCATTTGTTGCAATAAAGAAAGTTTGACCAAAGAAAAAATCCCCTCCTGTCAAATGGATCATTTTTTGTTGTTGTCAAACCTTAGAAAAATTATGCAAAGTATGCAGAGTAGAAGTAGTTTTCATATACAAACGTCATACGTCCGAACTCAGAAACAAATACGCTTCCCCATAAATAACATGGTCGTTGTGGCAGAACGTTTATTTTGATTGGTGAATTTCTGCATTTACCAGAGTTCCATCGGGAAGCCTGATTTCAGACGTGTCCATGGAAACGAGATTATTAGGGGAGTTGTTATTTTTTCAAAGCATGAAAACTGTTTTAATCGAACTATTATATTAATCAGACTATCCACAACAACCGCATTACTGTGTGCATGTAACCCTACTCATTGCTTTTGTCTAATAAACCTGGGTCAACGGTAACCTGCCTGGTGTCTCTGAATAAAAATATAGGATAAAAAATATATATTTAAAAATGAAGTCTGCTAGAATTTGTTAGAATTAACCTGTAAAGCTTTTGAAGTTGTAGGCTAGATAATGTAGAGGTGTGTTTATTAATTTAGTAAGTGCACGTGATCTGGATAATCATGTTCTGTAGCCTGTTGATCAGCAACTTATCATGGAGAGAAAGGTAGTGGTGTCAAAATCACACACCTGCAGGTGAAGCCCACAGGGATCCCACCTTCTAGTCTCCCAAATGGCACCTTATTCGCAGTGGTAGACTATATATATATATATATATATATATATATATAATATATATAATGTAAACCCTATCAAACCTTAACAATTACCTTAACCTTAACTTCAAAATTTGAAAACTTCAAAATTTGACAACTTCTACATTTGCATTTGGAGTAACTTCCAAATTGTACGTTGGGACAAATATGGATAAACGTCAAAATGGTAAAACCGTGAGATCATGTTGAGTTGAGAACTGTTTAGCTCCGCCTCGCCTCTGCTGGCTACTGTATAAAAACTTGCGGTGTGTGAATATAGTGATAATGCCATTCAGGGCGGTGTGCAGGCAGGCAGGGGACCCGGCGGTGTAATGTGGTCGGGGGGAAGGTTGATCTGTCGACTAAGAACCATTTGGAACTTTTAAACAGTTGTTATGAATGCGGTTGGACAGGCGAGGGTGACGGCGGTGTGACTTGACTTCAAGAGACGTCTTCACAGAAGAAGTTGTGCGCACACAGCGAGCTGCAGGAAATATACATTTAGTAATAAGGTAATGTTGAATGTCATGTGAATAGGCTATAAACCATTTTTTTTTGTGAATTTAGTGTATTTTGATGTATTTTAGACATGTTTATTGATGGCCTAGTCTACACTTCTATAGACACGTTTTTATTCCGGCCTAAAAAATAAGAATTGCTTGCAACATGTTGTCATTTAGATGGCTATAATTTGAGAGAAAATGCTAAACCTAGTGTATTGAGAACCGTAACGCCAGGTAACTGGCGCTGTCCATTGACGTTATTGCTGACTTCAGTGTCAAGTTGTGCGCGTGGCTACTATGTCTTCGTGAGATTTTTGGTTCATATTTGACGGTGTTGTATTTTATTTTAAATCGGCTTAACGTTTTTTTTTTTTTTTCTTAAACTTGGTTTTTGTGGGTTAGGTTGTCACTGTCCCGTACGAGACGATGTTTCTTTTTGCGCTCTGCCTATACCTCGGGAAGTTGGTGTCGTCCGGTGTCAGTTTGGAGTTCCGTTATCACAACACCGTGGAGGTGGAGAGATACCTGCGGGACGTTAACAACACCTTCGACTTCACACACCTGCACAGTATTGGAAAGTCTGTTGAAGGTAAGAAGACCCCTCATATGTTGTCTTGAAATGTAAAATAGAAATTCACTCTTTGATATACCTCTGAGCCTAGATTTTGTCACAGGTGAGAGCGAGCCAAGGACATTTTCAAATTTGATACGATTTTTTTGGGGGCTCTTTGTAAAGCAGGGCACCCGTTTTGGAGACTTCTGGTATATCATCAAAATAAATCAATCACATAATTTTGGGGTGGAATCATTCAGCAGTTTTTACCAGATTAAGTACAATACCGTTGGAAATGACTGACAATTTTTATATTCCTAAAATGCTGTCGCTGCTTCCAGTTGATCAGACATATTGATACGTCAAGTGACCAAACCAATATGCATAAACGGTTCGTTGATATACTGAAAACATAAAATATACTCTCTGCACATACATGTGCAACAATAGTGTCAAGTGACCAAACCAATAATCAATATGCATAAACGGTTCGTTGATATACTGAAAACATAAAATATACTCTCTGCACATACATGTGCAACAATAGTGTCAAATCAATAATCATTGATAAACGGGAGGGATATACTGAAAACATAAAATATACTGTCTGAAACTACAATAGTGTCACAACAATAACCAAAAAAACACATGACAACTGAAAACATAAAATATTTTTACATCACTGGTTAGAGATATGACTGTTGAAAACCAGCACATGACAAGAAGAACATCAGGACAACCAGCAGAAGAAGTCAGCTACATTTTGGAAATGTTGCTAATTAGAAATATGCTAATTAGCAAAAATTGTCTGAGATTTGAACTCCCAATGTTTGGATTGCTAGACGTTCCCGTTATACACCCACCCGTCCATCCAACCTTCTTTTGCTTTAAGTAACCATCTGTCTTATGTAACCATACGAAACGTAACATATCATACTAAATTGACTATCTCAGATTTACAGAACAGGAATAATACGAAATGTTCTGAGACCAGGTTGGAAATGTGGAATAGGTGAGCGTTAGTAGAAGGCTTCTATGTATATTTTACGTAACAGAATATGAAATGTTCTGAGACCAGGCTGGAAACGTGGAATAACCTATACGTGGTTGGTTAGATGAGCCTTAGTAGGAGGCTTCTATGTATATTTTACGTAACAGAATAATACTAAATGTTCTGAGACCAGGTTGGAAACGTGGAATAACCTGGAATAACCTATACGTGGTTGGTTAGATGAGCCTTAGTAGGAGGCTTCTATGTATATTTTACGTAACAGAATAATACGAAATGTTCTGAGACCAGGTTGGAAACTTGGAATAACCTGGAATAACCTATACGTGGTTGGTTAGATGAGCCTTAGTAGTAGGCTTCTATGTATATTTTACGTAACAGAATAATACTAAATGTTCTGAGACCAGGTTGGAAACGTGGAATAACCTGGAATAACCTATACGTGGTTGGTTAGATGAGCCTTAGTAAGGAGGCTTCTATGTATATTTTAGAATGCCAGATGTTGATTTCAGGAGGCTGCCTTCACGGAAAATGGAACAAACAACCTTTTTCTGTTAGTTCCGATATCAACAGTGACAGTTTGACTTTCAAATCTGTGTATTGGTATGAATTAACAGTACAAAACCAAAGGTATTGATCTGTTTTGTTTTTAAAGCAATTGATCTTGTGTCATCGTGTTGAGTATTAACTTTTAAAATAATATAACCAATCTGAGGTAAAAAGTTAGTGTAATATCCCCTCTCACTTCGATGTGGTCTTAATGGCAGCTTGTGTTTTTGTAGTAACCCGGTAACATCATGGGAAGTCACGTAATATACATTTAATTAGGTATGTCAAAATATCTTATTTCTGTGATGATAGTGAGCCAGCTCTATCATCTGAAGCAAACACAGATTTGTTCAATATTCACGTGTATTTCTCAATAGTTTAACCATTTTAGAGATATAAAAAAAAAAAATAGTTCCTAAGCAGAATTTAACCAGACGCTCCACACGCTAAAACACGAGGGTTCCTCAAGGGTTCTTTAGGAAGGCTGATGGGTTTTTATGTGGAACCATAATGACTCTGAACTCTTCAATGGTTCTTTACAGTTCACAAAATGATTCTTTGCTGTTTTAGTGATAATTAAAATGTAGGAGGGGGTAATATAATATTTCGGGGAATGGTTTAGTCACAGCTCTGTGTATAACCATGAGTGAGGGTTTCATTCCAGTTGATCTAATGTGTTGTGTTGTGACGTTACATGTTATACAGATGTAACTGATTCCGTCTCGGCCTATGAACCCATCTTCCCCTCATCAGAGGACTCTTTGTAAACCGGGTCCCTGCCTGCCAGCCAGGGACTGCAGCTGGCTCATGTGAAGACTAGCCTAAACAGACCGTTAATATATCATCCTGACCACTGCTCTCAGCCTCCCAGCGGCTAATCCTCCTGCTCCCTGCCTCCCACCAGCCAGCCCTACCTCGTCCTCCTGCTCCCAGCCTCCCACCAGCCGGCCCTACCTCGTCCTCCTGCTCCCAGCCTCCCACCAGCCGGCCCTACCTCGTCCTCCTGCTCCCAGCCTCCCACCAGCCGGCCCTACCTAGTCCTCCTGCTCCCAGCCTCCCACCAGCCGGCCCTACCTAGTCCTCCTGCTCCCAGCCTCCCACCAGCCGGCCCTACCTAGTCCTCCTGCTCCCAGCCTCCCACCAGCTGGCCCTACCTAGTCCTCCTGCTCTCCAGCCTCCCTCTGGTCCTCCTACTCTCCAGCCTCCCTCTGGTCCTACCTAGTCCTCCTCTGGTCCAACCTAGTCGTCCTACTCTCCAGCCTCCCTCTGGTCCTACCTAGTCCTCCTCTGGTCCTACCTAGTCCTCCTCTGGTCCAACCTAGTCCTCCTACTCTCCAGCCTCCCTCTGGTCCTACCTAGTCCTCCTCTGGTCCAACCTAGTCCTCCTACTCTCCAGCCTCCCTCTAGTCCTACCTAGTCCTCCTGCTCTCCAGCCTCCCTCTGGTTCTCCTACTCTCCAGCCTCCCTCTGGTCCTACCTAGTCCTCCTCTGGTCCAACCTAGTCCTCCTACTCTCCAGCCTCCCTCTGGTCCTACCTAGTCCTCCTCTGGTCCAACCTAGTCCCCCTACTCTCCAGCCTCCCTCTAGTCCTACCTAGTCCTCCTGCTCTCCAGCCTCCCTCTAGTCCTACCTAGTCCTCCTACTCTCCAGCCTCCCTCTGGTCCTACCTAGTCCTCCTCTGGTCCAACCTAGTCCTCCTACTCTCCAGCCTCCCTCTGGTCCTACCTAGTCCTCCTCTGGTCCAACCTAGTCCTCCTACTCTCCAGCCTCCCTCTAGTCCTACCTAGACCTCCTGCTCTCCAGCCTCCCTCTAGTCCTCCTACTCTCCAGCCTCCCTCTGGTCCTACCTAGTCTTCCTCTGGTCCAACCTAGTCATCCTACTCACCAGCCTCCCTCTGGTCCTACCTAGTCGTCCTACCCAGCCTCCCTCTGGTTAACCCCCCCCAGTGCCGCGTGGTCCCCCCCCCCTAGTGCTGCGTGGCCTCCCCCCCCCAGTGCTGCGTGGTTCCCCCCCTAGTGCTGCGTGGTTCAGGAGATATCCCTGTCTGTTGGTGTTGCAAAGAGAGATAAATGAGATATCCCTGTCTGTTGGTGTTGTAAGAGATATCCCTGTCTGTTGGTGTTGTAAAGAGAGATAAATGAGATATCCCTGTCTGTTGGTGTTGTTATGAGATATCCCTGTCTGTTGGTGTTGTAAAGAGATATCCCTGTCTGTTGGTGTTGTAATGAGATATCCCTGTCTGTTGGTGTTGTAAAGAGATATCCCTGTCTGTTGGTTTTGTAAAGAGATATCCCTGTCTGTTGGTGTTGTAATGAGATATCCCTGTCTGTTGGTGTTGTAAAGAGATATCCCTGTCTGTTGGTGTTGTAAAGAGATATCCCTGTCTGTTGGTGTTGTAAAGAGATATCCCTGTCTGTTGGTGTTGTAAAGAGATATCCCTGTCTGTTGGTGTTGTAATGAGATATCCCTGTCTGTTGGTGTTGTAAAGAGATATCCCTGTCTGTTGGTGTTGTAATGAGATATCCCTGTCTGTTGGTGTTGTAGAATGAGATATCCCTGTCTGTTGGTGTTGTAAAGAGATATCCCTGTCTGTTGGTGTTGTAAAGAGATATCCCTGTCTGTTGGTGTTGTAAAGAGATATCCCTGTCTGTTGGTGTTATAATGAGATATCCCTGTCTGTTGGTGTTGTAATGAGATATCCCTGTCTGTTGGTGTTGTAATGAGATATCCCTGTCTGTTGGTGTTGTAATGAGATATCCCTGTCTGTTGGTGTTGTAAAGAGATATCCCTGTCTGTTGGTGTTGTAATGAGATATCCCTGTCTGTTGGTGTTGTAATGAGATATCCCTGTCTGTTGGTGTTGTAAAGAGATATCCCTGTCTGTTGGTGTTGTAAAGAGATATCCCTGTCTGTTGGTGTTGTAATGAGATATCCCTGTCTGTTGGTGTTGTAATGAGATATCCCTGTCTGTTGGTGTTGTAATGAGATATCCCTGTCTGTTGGTGTTGTAAGAGATATCCCTGTCTGTTGGTGTTGTAAAGAGATATCCCTGTCTGTTGGTGTTGTAATGAGATATCCCTGTCTGTTGGTGTTGTAAAGAGATATCCCTGTCTGTTGGTGTTGTAAAGAGATATCCCTGTCTGTTGGTGTTGTAAAGAGATATCCCTGTCTGTTGGTGTTGTAAATGAGATATCCCTGTCTGTTGGTGTTGTAATGAGATATCCCTGTCTGTTGGTGTTGTAAAGAGATATCCCTGTCTGTTGGTGTTGTAATGAGATATCCCTGTCTGTTGGTGTTGTAATGAGATATCCCTGTCTGAGATATTGGTGGTGTATAAAGAGATATCCCTGTCTGTTGAGATATCCCTGTCTGTTGGTGTTGTAAAGAGATATCCCTGTCTGTTGGTGTTGTAATGAGATATCCCTGTCTGTTGGTGTTGTAAAGAGATATCCCTGTCTGTTGGTGTTGTAATGAGATATCCCTGTCTGTTGGTGTTGTAAAGAGATATCCCTGTCAAGAGATATCCCTGTCTGTTGGTGTTGTAAAGAGATATCCCTGTCTGTTGGTGTTGTAATGAGATATCCCTGTCTGTTGGTGTTGTAAAGAGATATCCCTGTCTGTTGGTGTTGTAAAGAGATATCCCTGTCTGTTGGTGTTGTAAAGAGATATCCCTGTCTGTTGGTGTTGTAAAGAGATATCCCTGTCTGTTGGTGTTGTAATCCCTGTCTGTTGGTGTTGTAAAGAGATATCCCTGAGATATCCCTGTCTGTTGGTGTTGTAATGAGATATCCCTGTCTGTTGGTGTTGTAATGAGATATCCCTGTCTGTTGGTGTTGTAAAGAGATATCCCTGTCTGTTGGTGTTGTAAAGAGATATCCCTGTCTGTTGGTGTTGTAAAGAGATATCCCTGTCTGTTGGTGTTGTAAAGAGATATCCCTGTCTGTTGGTGTTGTAATGAGATATCCCTGTCTGTTGGTGTTGTAATGAGATATCCCTGTCTGTTGGTGTTGTAAAGAGATATCCCTGTCTGTTGGTGTTGTAAAGAGATATCCCTGTCTGTTGGTGTTGTAAAGAGATATCCCTGTCTGTTGGTGTTGTAATGAGATATCCCTGTCTGTTGGTGTTGTAAAGAGATATCCCTGTCTGTTGGTGTTGTAAAGAGATATCCCTGTCTGTTGGTGTTGTAAAGAGATATCCCTGTCTGTTGGTGTTGTAAAGAGATATCCCTGTCTGTTGGTGTTGTAAAGAGATATCCCTGTCTGTTGGTGTTGTAAAGAGATATCCCTGTCTGTTGGTGTTGTAAAGAGATATCCCTGTCTGTTGGTGTTGTAATGAGATATCCCTGTCTGTTGGTGTTGTAATGAGATATCCCTGTCTGTTGGTGTTGTAGATTCAGGAGATATCCCTGTCTGTTGGTGTTGTAAAGAGATATCCCTGTCTGTTGGTGTTGTAATGAGATATCCCTGTCTGTTGGTGTTGTAAAGAGATATCCCTGTCTGTTGGTGTTGTAATGAGATATCCCTGTCTGTGGGTGTTATAATGAGATATCCCTGTCTGTTGGTGTTGTAATGAGATATCCCTGTCTGTTGGTGTTGTAAAGAGATATCCCTGTCTGTTGGTGTTGTAAAGAGATATCCCTGTCTGTTGGTGTTGGAGATATCCCTGTCTGTTGGTGTTTGATAAAGAGATATCCCTGTCTGTGGGTGTTGTAAAGAGATATCCCTGTCTGTTGGTGTTGTAATGAGATATCCCTGTCTGTTGGTGTTGTAATGAGATATCCCTGTCTGTGGGTGTTATAAAGAATAAGAGATATCCCTGTCTGTGGGTGTTATAAAGAGATATCCCTGTCTGTGGGTGTTATAAAGAGATATCCCTGTCTGTTGGTGTTATAAAGAGATATCCCTGTCTGTTGGTGTTGTAAAGAGATATCCCTGTCTGTTGGTGTTGTAAAGAGATATCCCTGTCTGTTGGTGTTGTAAAGAGATATCCCTGTCTGTTGGTGTTGTAAAGAGATATCCCTGTCTGTTGGTGTTGTAAAGAGATATCCCTGTCTGTTGGTGTTGTAAAGAGATATCCTGTCTAAAGAGATATCCCTGTCTGTTGGTGTTGTAAAGAGATATCCCTGTCTGTTGGTGTTGTAAAGAGATATCCCTGATAAAGAGATATCCCTGTCTGTTGGTGTTGTAAAGAGATATCCCTGTCTGTTAAAGAGATATCCCTGTCTGTGGGTGTTATAAAAAGAGATGTTGTAAAGAGATATCCCTGTCTGTTGGTGTTGTAAAGAGATATCCCTGTCTGTTGGTGTTGTAAAGAGATATCCCTGTCTGTTGGTGTTGTAAAGAGATATCCCTGTCTGTTGGTGTTGTAAAGAGATATCCCTGTCTGTTGGTGTTGTAAAGAGATATCCCTGTCTGTTGGTGTTGTAAAGAGATATCCCTGTCTGTTGGTGTTGTAAAGAGATATCCCTGTCTGTTGGTGTTGTAAAGAGATATCCCTGTCTGTTGGTGTTGTAAAGAGATATCCCTGTCTGTTGGTGTTGTAAAGAGATATCCCTGTCTGTTGGTGTTGTAAAGAGATATCCCTGTCTGTTGGTGTTATAATGAGATATCCCTGTCTGTTGGTGTTGTAAAGAGATATCCCTGTCTGTTGGTGTTGTAATGAGATATCCCTGTCTGTTGGTGTTGTAATGAGATATCCCTGTCTGTTGGTGTTGTAAAGAGATATCCCTGTCTGTTGGTGTTATAATGAGATATCCCTGTCTGTTGGTGTTGTAAAGAGATATCCCTGTCTGTTGGTGTTGTAATGAGATATCCCTGTCTGTTGGTGTTGTAAAGAGATATCCCTGTCTGTTGGTGTTGTAAAGAGATATCCCTGTCTGTGGGTGTTGTAAAGAGATATCCCTGTCTGTTGGTGTTGTAATGAGATATCCCTGTCTGTTGGTGTTGTAAAGAGATATCCCTGTCTGTTGGTGTTGTAAAGAGATATCCCTGTCTGTTGGTGTTGTAAAGAGATATCCCTGTCTGTGGGTGTTATAATGAGATATCCCTGTCTGTTGGTGTTGTAAAGAGATATCCCTGTCTGTTGGTGTTGTAGATTCAGGAGGCAGGATCAGAGAGGCCTGACACTTTCTTGTCTGGTGAGAAACTCTCTATTTTGTAACATACAGTACGGGCTTTGTCCCAAATGGCACTGTATTCCCTATATGTCCCGGTCAAAAGTTGTGCACTATATAGGGTACCAGTTGGGACTCGCACAACAGTTTTGATAAGGATCTTGGATGGAGTTCAGGACTGTCACTGCAGGCTGCTGCCGACCAGAGTAGTCTCTCTCTCACACACACACACACACACACACACACACACACACACACACACACACACACACACACACACACACACACACACACACACACACACACACACACACACACACACACACACACACACACACTCAGTCAGTCATGTGGCTCACAGATCACTGCTGCTGCAGCATGAACACAGAATGGTCTCTTGTTACTTTAAAACAATGAAGGTGGTTTCAACGCCGCGGTCCAACGTGAATTGATGAAATCTAGCCGTCCCCCCCTGGGTTTAAACAAATGGTCTATCAGTACATCCTATCTAAATGGGGATACAGCTGTGTTATCTTACCTTTCCTTACTGTAACAAGCTATGAACCTCTTGTGTTTTTCTAGTTGTAGGAGTCCCAGAGACTGACGGTTCTCTCAGAGCAGTACATCTTTAGAGAGAGAACCCAGCAGTAGTGGTGATGTCCTCCTCCAGCAACCCCTCTCGGATGTCGGAAGGGGAGAAAAAAAAACACAAGTCCTTTTTATCCCCAACGACAACAGATCCCGTTGTCGTGACTACTGTTCCATTTTGTTACAGATGCATTTAGTAGGGGGCTCACAGAGACGGACGGTATGAGGGATGTTTATTCAGCTCGCGTTGTCATGCAGGGAAGATGGTCCCGGGGTGTGAAAAGAAAAGGACTGTGTGTGTTCTCTCATCTCTGATTTGAAAGTGACATCCTCTCTAGTCAGGTTCTTGCTGTCGGCCGGCCTGCCTCAGACTCAATCAGAGAGAAAACAGGAGGGACTAAACTAGAACAATCACTGTTGGGAATGACTGTGACACATGGGAGTCGAGGTGGAATTGGAGTCGAGGGAGAGGTGGAATTGGAGTCGAGGGAGAGGTGGAATTGGAGTCGAGGGAGAGGTGGAATTGGAGTCGAGGGAGAGGTGGAATTGGAGTCGAGGGAGAGGTGGAATTGGAGTCGAGGGAGAGGTGGAATTGGAGTCGAGGAGAGGTGGAATTGGAGTCGAGGTGGAATTGGAGTCGAGGGAGAGGTGGAATTGGAGTCGAGGTGGAATTGGAGTCGGGGGAGGGTGGAATTGGAGTCGGGGGAGGGTGGAATTGGAGTCGGGGGAGGGTGGAATTGGAGTCGAGGTGGAATTGGAGTCGAGGTGGAATTGGAGTCGGGAGGGAGATGGAGTCGAGGGAGAGGTGGAATTGGAGTCGAGGTGGAATTGGAGTCGAGGTGGAATTGGAGTCGAGGTGGAATTGGAGTCGAGGTGGAATTGGAGTCGGGAGGGTGGAATTGGAGTCGAGGTGGAATTGGAGTCGAGGGAGAGGTGGAATTGGAGTCGAGGGAGAGGTGGTGCAGACAACCCCTGGATTTACAGTTCATTGTATCTGTTCGGTGCTTCACTCTGTTGTGTTGGGAGATTGAAACATCTCCTTGTCAATCTCCCTGGGTTGCCTTGCCAGTTGGGTGGCATTTCTGTGGCGACTCTGTCTGTCTGTGCTTTGCATGGCTGGACACAAAGCTGACATTGAGGCACCCTCTTCCAGCTCTCTTTCTCTCTCTCCCTCTCTCTCGTTTCAGTCAGATTCAGATGCAAATTGAGACTCTCAACCTCTGGAGCAGGAACTGGGCTTGCTTCCAAAATGGCACCCTATTCCGTATATAGTGCACTACTTTTAGACCAGGGCCCATATGTCTTAGGTCAAATGTAGTGCTCTATGTAGGGAATAGGGTCCTATTTGGGACGTACGCTATGTTATTACCATAGTTGACTCGCTGCTGCTTCCTGACTCGGTGCCTGTTCCCTTTTGTTTCTGAGAAGACAGACTATAGGACCTTTTGTTTCTGAGAAGACAGACCAGACTATAGGACCTTTTGATTCTGAGAAGACAGACCAGACTATAGGACCTTTTGTTTCTGAGAAGACAGACAGACTATAGGACCTTTTGATTCTGAGAAGACAGACCAGACTATAGGACCTTGTGTTTCTGAGAAGACAGACCAGACTATAGGACCTTGTGTTTCTGAGAAGACAGACCAGACTATAGGACCTTGTGTTTCTGAGAAGACAGACCAGACTATAGGACCTTGTGTTTCTGAGAAGACAGACCAGACTATAGAACCCTGTGATGGCATCTGTCTGTTTGTTTCTGGTCTGTCTTCTCAGACTATAGAACCCTGTGATGCCATCTGTCTGTTTGTTTCTGGTCTGTCTTCTCAGACTATAGAACCCTTTGATGGCATCTGTCTGTGCTCAGCCATTCACTTTTTTAATTGATTAGAACCTGGCAGGAATTAACTTTAGATTGGAGCCGTACGGATCCTGAGGCCTTAAGGGTTTAAAGTAAAGCAGGTGAAGAGAGGACAGAAGTCCTACAACACTGTGAAGATGACTCTCAAATTGTCCACTATTCCATGGCCTTTATAGTGCCCTACTACTTATGACCAGAGCCCTATGAGGAATACCGTGCCATTTGGGGCACAGGCTAAGTCAATACCCTCCGATGTAAAACTTCTTCAGCCAGCCATTTTGAATACAGCCACCCTTGCTGATATCCTAGAGTGTGAATGGTACAGACGTAGGATCTTAATTTGAGTCTGTTTGCTACAGCAGGAAAATGATCCTGCAGCAACAGGAAATGTGGATTATAATGTTTGTTTTTGAAAGGGTTGATACATTTTTTTGTTAGGGCAAATCAAATCAAATCAAGTCTGAAACTTCAAAGGGGAAATTACAAACTGTAGAAGCCTTTAAAAAAAAAATTAAAATACACTACAAGTTTGCAGGAAAATTCCCAGCAACACGAGTGATCAAATTAAGGTCCTACATCTGTAGTTTGTCTTGCACCTGTGGAGAGGTATTTAGGCAGTACCGTTAAGCACTAGGCAGTAGTGTGTAGTGTGTTTAGGCAGTATCTTTAAGTAGTGTGTTTAGGCAGTATCTTTAAGTAGCGTGTTTAGGCAGTATCTTTAAGTAGCGTGTTTAGGCAGTATCTTTAAGTAGTGTGTTTAGGCAGTATCTTTAAGTAGCGTGTTTAGGCAGTATCTTTAGCGTGTTTAGGCAGTATCTTTAAGTAGCGTGTTTAGGCAGTATCTTTAAGTAGTGTGTTTAGGCAGTATCTTTAAGTAGCGTGTTTAGGCAGTATCTTTAAGTAGCGTGTTTAGGCAGTATCTTTAAGTAGTGTGTTTAGGCAGTATCTTTAAGTAGCGTGTTTAGGCAGTATCTTTAAGTAGTGTGTTTAGGCAGTATCTTTAAGTAGTGTGTTTAGGCAGTATCTTTAAGTAGCGTGTTTAGGCAGTATCTTTAAGTAGCGTGTTTAGGCAGTATCTTTAAGTAGTGTGTTTAGGCAGTATCTTTAAGTAGCGCGTGTTTAGGCAGTATCTTTAAGTAGCGCGTGTTTAGGCAGGACAGCGGAGTCAATCACCACCTTCCGGAGACACCTGAAACCCCACCTCTTTAAGGAATACCTAGGATAGGATAAAGTAATCCTTCTCACCCCCCTTAAAAGATTTAGATGCACTATTGTAAAGTGGCTGTTCCACTGGATGTCATAAGGTGAATGCAACAATTTGTAAGTCGCTCTGGATAAGAGCGTCTGCTAAATGACTTAAATGTAAATGTAAATGTAAATCTTTAAGTAGCGTGTGTTTAGGCAGTATCTTTAAGTAGCGTGTGTTTAGGCAGTATCTTTAAGTAGCGTGTGTTTAGGCAGTATCTTTAAGTAGCGTGTGTTTAGGCAGTATCTTTAAGTAGCGTGTGTTTAGGCAGTATCCATCAGCATTTTAATTACTTTGCAGATGTGAAACAGACATCATATCAAATTCCCACTTCATAAACAGTTTGAAATATATATTTTACTCAGAATTCCATGACCGACAGTAAGACACTGTTGGCAGAATAGATGGATGAAGTCCTATTCTAATATCATTCACCAATACATTTCTCGGTTGTCCAACAAATATTGTTTTCAGGTTGTAGATCACACCTAGCCTGGTACATTGTCTGCTTCCTCCACCCATTCGCAATGACTAAATATTTTTGGACAAGTCAGTATGCTGGCAGCAGCCACTCAATGTTAGTGGTGGCTGTTTAACAGTCTGATGGCCCAGAGATAGAAGCTGTTTTTCAGTCTCTCGGTCCCAGCTTTGATCCACCTGTACTGACCTCGCCTTCTGGATGATAGCGGGGTGAACAGGCAGTGGCTCAGGTGGTTGTTGTCCTTGATGATCTTTATGGCCTTCCTGTGACATCGGGTGGTGTAGGTGTCCTGGAGGGCAGGCAGTTTGCCCCCGGTGATGCGTTGTGCTCTTCTCCTGTTCTGCGTTAGTTATTGATCTTGTTGATGTGTGTAACTGAGGGAGAGAGATCCTAACTTTTTTTCTTTCATGGTTGTTTGATCAACAGGACTGTAAAGTTCCCAAATGTAAGAGGACTCCCCTGGTATTTATGTAACGGATGTGAAACGGCTAGCTAGTTAGCGGTGGTGCTGAGTTAACGGATGTGAAACGGCTAGCTAGTTAGCGGTGGTGCTGAGTTAACGGATGTGAAACGGCTAGCTAGTTAGCGGTGGTGCTGAGTTAACGGATGTGAAACGGCTAGCTAGTTAGCGGTGGTGCTGAGTTAACGGATGTGAAACGGCTAGCTAGTTAGCGGTGGTGCTGAGTTAACGGATGTGAAACGGCTAGCTTAGTTAGCGGTGGTGCTGAGTTAACGGATGTGAAACGGCTGGCTTAGTTAGCGGTGGTGCTAGTGTAACGGATGTGAAACGGCTGGCTTAGTTAGCGGTGGTGCGCACTAAATAGCGTTTCAATCTGTGACATCACTTGCTCTGAGACCTTGAAGTAGTGGTTCCCCTTGCTCTGCAAGGGCCGAGGCAGAAGGGGAAAGGAGAAGATTTTGTGGAGCGATGGGTAACGATGCTTCGAGTGGGGTTACGTTGTTGATGTGTGCAGAGGGTCCCTGGTTCGCGCCCGGGTCGAGGCGAGGGGACGGTCTAAAGTTGTACTGTTACATTTACATATTTACAGAAATCCATTCAGGTGTATTTTGTGGCTTTTGGCGAATGTTTTCTAATGAGCTAAAGTCGTGTTGCTACTGCCTGTAAACACAGTCCAGTTCATAGTGACTGACAGGCCCTACTTCCTGTAAACACACAGTCCAGTTCATAGTGACTGACAGGCCCTACTTCCTGTAAACACACAGTCCAGTTAATAGTGACTGACAGGCCCTACTTCCTGTAAACACACAGTCCAGTTCATAGTGAATGATGACAGGTCCTACTGTCTGTAAACACAGTCCAGTCCATAGTGAATGATGACAGGCCCTACTGTCTGTAAACACACAGTCCAGTTCATAGTGAATGATGACAGGTCCTACTGTCTGTAAACACACAGTCCAGTTCATAGTGAATGATGACAGGCCCTACTGCCTGTAAACACACAGTCCAGTTCATAGTGACTGACAGGCCCTACTTCCTGTAAACACACAGTCCAGTTCATAGTGAATGATGACAGGCCCTACTTCCTGTAAACACACAGTCCAGTTCATAGTGTTGAAACGGCTAGCAAGGCGGCAAGCTTAGTTAGCGGTGGGGGCTGGTGTAACTTGTGCCCAATGATGACAGGCCCTACTTCCTGTAAACACACAGTCCAGTTCATAGTGAATGATGACAGGCCCTGATGTCCAGTTCATAGTGAATGATGACAGGCCCTACTTCCTGTAAACACACAGTCCAGTTCATAGTGAATGATGACAGGCCCTACTTCTGTAAACACACAGTCAGTTCATAGTGACTGACAGTTCAGTTCATAGTGAATGATGACAGGCCCTACCCTGTAAACACACAGTCCAGTTCATAGTGAATGATGACAGGCCCTACTGTCTGTAAACACACAGTCCAGTTCATAGTGAATGATGACAGGCCCTACTGTCTGTAAACACACAGTCCAGTTCATAGTGACTGACAGGCCCTACTGTCTGTAAACACACAGTCCAGTTCATAGTGAATGATGACAGGCCCTACTGTCTGTAAACACACAGTCCAGTTCATAGTGAATGATGACAGGCCCTACTGCCTGTAAACACAGTCCAGTTCATAGTGAATGATGACAGGCCCTACTGTCTGTAAACACAGTCCAGTTCATAGTGAATGATGACAGGCCCTACTGTCTGTAAACACACAGTCCAGTTCATAGTGAATGATGACAGGTCCTACTGTCTGTAAACACACAGTCCAGTTCATAGTGAATGATGACAGGCCCTACTGTCTGTAAACACACAGTCCAGTTCATAGTGAATGATGACAGGCCTGTGTACAAATGGCTTGTTTGCATAAAGGTCTACTGTATCTCTGATTAGCTCTGCTGCGCCGGTCTGCGTAGACTCCGGTCCAGGACAAGACAGTGGGTTTTTTAATCAGGGTTTTATTTACAACCGTGTCTATTAGTTGTCCAAATGCCCGGCAGCTTTCCCAGTTTATTTCTGTAGAATCATAAATGTCTTCTTCTACGTCATTCCCAAACATTCCATGAATTTATGAAACTGTGAAAATGACCAAATCTAAGTGCTCATTGTCAATTTATTTTTAAGTGTCATTCTTCCTGGTGTGTGAGATTGTTAATAAGATTTCCTGTTGCTAAATCTCTGTCAGTTCCACTATAAGTAGCGTACAGTATCTTTAGGCCCTCTGTGTACCTGCCTGGCTCCCTGCCTGCACTAAATCTCTGTCAGTTCCACTATAAGTAGCGTACAGTATCTTTAGGCCCTCTGTGTACCTGCCTGGCTCCCTGCCTGCACTAAATCTCTGTCAGTTCCACTATAAAGTAGTGTACAGTATCTTTAGGCCCTCTGTGTACCTGCCTGGCTCCCTGCCTGCACTAAATCTCTGTCAGTTCCACTATAAGTAGCGTACAGTATCTTTAGGCCCTCTGTGTACCTGCCTGGCTCCCTGCCTGCACTAAATCTCTGTCAGTTCCACTATAAGTAGCGTACAGTATCTTTAGGCCCTCTGTGTACCTGCCTGGCTCCCTGCCTGCACTAAATCTCTGTCAGTTCCACTATAAGTAGCGTACAGTATCTTTAGGCCCTCTGTGTACCTGCCTGGCTCCCTGCCTGCACTAAATCTCTGTCAGTTCCACTATAAGTAGCGTACAGTATCTTTAGGCCCTCTGTGTACCTGCCTGGCTCCCTGCCTGCACTAAATCTCTGTCAGTTCCACTATAAAGTAGTGTACAGTATCTTTAGGCCCTCTGTGTACCTGCCTGGCTCCCTGCCTGCACTAAATCTCTGTCAGTTCCACTATAAAGTAGTGTACAGTATCTTTAGGCCCTCTGTGTACCTGCCTGGCTCCCTGCCTGCACTAAATCTCTGTCAGTTCCACTATAACTGTAGTCTGTTACAGTATATTTAGGCCCTCTGTGTACCTGCCTGGCTCCCTGCCTGCGCTAAATCTCTGGCAGATTGTGAGGTCATCGTGTTTCAAGGCCTGTCGCCCGTCTCGGGCCGGCCCGTTAATTTAACCTCCCTCCTAATCTTCTGGTGATCGCCGTGCCGCTCGAGGTGAGAGACTCTTGGCTAATTACTGTTTTAAATCTAGTACACCACCTGCCTCGTCCCTTCTCCTCCACTGACTCCCTCTGTGATCATTCCTCTACTGCCCCCCCCCCCCCCTTCCTACTTGACCCCTCCCCTTCCTACTTGACCCCTCCCGTGCGTCTTTGTGTCCTGTAGACGCTGAGGGGTTTCGTCTTTAAGCCCCTGGACAGAAACAGCTGTGCTGAGATGACAGGCTTCTATGTTCAACCTTTTAGACATAATTGGTCAGAAGTTTAAGTGGGGGGGGGGGTTGTGCCTGCATGCAAGTGAACAGGGGGGGTTGTGCCTGCATGCAAGATTCTATCCTGTAGGGGGGTTGTGCCTGCATGCAAGTGGGGGTTGTGCCTGCATGCAAGTGGGGGGGGGTTGTGCTTTCATGCAAGTGTGTGATTTGTGTGGAGCAATTGGTTCCATTATAGACTTGTCTTAGAGCCATAAGAGGGTGAACAAACCCAATAGTTATGATTAAAGGGGAACAGAGTTTCTATCCTGTAGTCTGTTACTATAGTTGTTGTTGTGATGAAAGGAGAACAGAGATTCTATCCTGTAGTCTGTTACTATAGTTGTTATGATGAAAGGAGAACAGAGATTCTATCCTGTAGTCTGTTACTATAGTTGTTGTGATGAAAGGAGAACAGAGATTCTATCCTGTAGTCTGTTACTATAGTTGTTATGATGAAAGGAGAACAGAGATTCTATCCTGTAGTCTGTTACTATAGTTGTTATGATGAAAGGAGAACAGAGATTCTATCCTGTAGTCTGTTACTATAGTTGTTATGATGAAAGGAGAACAGAGATTCTATCCTGTAGTCTGTTACTATAGTTGTTATGATGAAAGGAGAACAGAGATTCTATCCTGTAGTCTGTTACTATAGTTGTTATGATAAAGGAGAACAGAGATTCTATCCTGTAGTCTGTTACTATAGTTGTTGTGATGAAAGGAGAACAGAGATTCTATCCTGTAGTCTGTTACTATAGTTGTTATGATAAAGGAGAACAGAGATTCTATCCTGTAGTCTGTTACTATAGTTGTTATGATAAAGGAGAACAGAGATTCTATCCTGTAGTCTGTTACTATAGTTGTTATGATAAAGGAGAACAGAGATTCTATCCTGTAGTCTGTTACTATAGTTGTTGTTGTGATGAAAGGAGAACAGAGATTCTATCCTGTAGTCTGTTACTATAGTTGTTGTTGTGATGAAAGGAGAACAGAGATTCTATCCTGTAGTCTGTTACTATAGTTGTTATGATAAAGGAGAACAGAGATTCTATCCTGTAGTCTGTTACTATAGTTGTTGTGATGAAAGGAGAACAGAGATTCTATCCTGTAGTCTGTTACTATAGTTGTTATGATAAAGGAGAACAGAGATTCTATCCTGTAGTCTGTTACTATAGTTGTTATGATAAAGGAGAACAGAGATTCTATCCTGTAGTCTGTTACTATAGTTGTTATGATAAAGGAGAACAGAGATTCTATCCTGTAGTCTGTTACTATAGTTGTTATGATGAAAGGAGAACAGAGATTCTATCCTGTAGTCTGTTACTATAGTTGTTATGATGAAAGGAGAACAGAGATTCTATCCTGTAGTCTGTTACTATAGTTGTTGTGATGAAAGGAGAACAGAGATTCTATCCTGTAGTCTGTTACTATAGTTGTTATGATGAAAGGAGAACAGAGATTCTATCCTGTAGTCTGTTACTATAGTTGTTGTTGTGATGAAAGGAGAACAGAGATTCTATCCTGTAGTCTGTTACTATAGTTGTTGTGATGAAAGGAGAACAGAGATTCTATCCTGTAGTCTGTTACTATAGTTGTTATGATGAAAGGAGAACAGAGATTCTATCCTGTAGTCTGTTACTATAGTTGTTGTTGTGATGAAAGGAGAACAGAGATTCTATCCTGTAGTCTGTTACTATGAAAGGAGAACAGAGATTCTATCCTGTAGTCTGTTACTATAGTTGTTATGAAAGGAGAACAGAGATTCTATCCTGTAGTCTGTTACTATAGTTGTTATGATAAAGGAGAACAGAGATTCTATCCTGTAGTCTGTTACTATAGTTGTTGTTGTGATGAAAGGAGAACAGAGATTCTATCCTGTAGTCTGTTACTATAGTTGTTATGATAAAGGAGAACAGAGATTCTATCCTGTAGTCTGTTACTATAGTTGTTATGATAAAGGAGAACAGAGATTCTATCCTGTAGTCTGTTACTATAGTTGTTATGATGAAAGGAGAACAGAGATTCTATCCTGTAGTCTGTTACTATAGTTGTTGTTGTGATGAAAGGAGAACAGAGATTCTATCCTGTAGTCTGTTACTATAGTTGTGATGAAAGGAGAACAGAGATTCTATCCTGTAGTCTGTTACTATAGTTGTTATGATGAAAGGAGAACAGAGATTCTATCCTGTAGTCTGTTACTATAGTTGTTGTTGTGATAAAGGAGAACAGAGATTCTATCCTGTAGTCTGTTACTATAGTTGTTGTTGTGATAAAGGAGAACAGAGATTCTATCCTGTAGTCTGTTACTATAGTTGTTGTTGTGATAAAGGAGAACAGAGATTCTATCCTGTAGTCTGTTACTATAGTTGTTGTTATGATGAAAGGAGAACAGAGATTCTATCCTGTAGTCTGTTACTATAGTTGTTATGATGAAAGGAGAACAGAGATTCTATCCTGTAGTCTGTTACTATAGTTGTTGTGATGAAAGGAGAACAGAGATTCTATCCTGTAGTCTGTTACTATAGTTGTTATGATGAAAGGAGAACAGAGATTCTATCCTGTAGTCTGTTACTATAGTTGTTGTGATGAAAGGAGAACAGAGATTCTATCCTGTAGTCTGTTACTATAGTTGTTATGATAAAGGAGAACAGAGATTCTATCCTGTAGTCTGTTACTATAGTTGTTGTGATGAAAGGAGAACAGAGATTCTATCCTGTAGTCTGTTACTATAGTTGTTATGATAAAGGAGAACAGAGATTCTATCCTGTAGTCTGTTACTATAGTTGTTGTGATGAAAGGAGAACAGAGATTCTATCCTGTAGTCTGTTACTATAGTTGTTATGATGAAAGGAGAACAGAGATTCTATCCTGTAGTCTGTTACTATAGTTGTTATGATGAAAGGAGAACAGAGATTCTATCCTGTAGTCTGTTACTATAGTTGTTGTGATGAAAGGAGAACAGAGATTCTATCCTGTAGTCTGTTACTATAGTTGTTGTGATGAAAGGAGAACAGAGATTCTATCCTGTAGTCTGTTACTATAGTTGTTATGATGAAAGGAGAACAGATTCTATCCTGTAGTCTGTTACTATAGTTGTTGTTGTGATGAAAGGAGAACAGAGATTCTATCCTGTAGTCTGTTACTAGTTAGTTGTTATGATAAAGGAGAACAGAGATTCTATCCTGTAGTCTGTTACTATAGTTGACTGATGAAAGGAGAACAGAGATTCTATCCTGTAGTCTGTTACTATAATGATGAAAGGAGAACAGAGATTCTATCCTGTAGTCTGTTACTATGAGTTATGATGAAAGGAGAACAGAGATTCTATCCTGTAGTCTGTTCTATAGTTGTTATGATGAAAGGAGAACAGAGATTGGTCTGTTACTATAGTTGGGATGAAAGGAGAACAGAGATTCTATCCTGTAGTCTGTTACTATAGTTGTTGTTGTGATGAAAGGAGAACAGAGATTCTATCCTGTAGTCTGTTACTATAGTTGTTGTTGTGATGAAAGGAGAACAGAGATTCTATCCTGTAGTCTGTTACTATAGTTGTTATGATGAAAGGAGAACAGAGATTCTATCCTGTAGTCTGTTACTATAGTTGTTATGATGAAAGGAGAACAGAGATTCTATCCTGTAGTCTGTTACTATAGTTGTTGTGATGAAAGGAGAACAGAGATTCTATCCTGTAGTCTGTTACTATAGTTGTTGTGATGAAAGGAGAACAGAGATTCTATCCTGTAGTCTGTTACTATAGTTGTTATGATGAAAGGAGAACAGAGATTCTATCCTGTAGTCTGTTACTATAGTTGTTGTTGTGATGAAAGGAGAACAGAGGAGTCTGTTACTATAGGGTTATGATGAAAGGAGAACAGAGATTCTATCCTGTAGTCTGTTACTATAGTTGTTATGATGAAAGGAGAACAGAGATTCTATCCTGTAGTCTGTTACTATAGTTGTTATGATGAAAGGAGGAGATTCTATCCTGTAGTCTGCAGAGGAGGAGAACAGAGATTCTATCCTGTAGTCTGTTACTATAGTTGTTATGGAAAGGAGAACAGAGATTCTATCCTGTAGTCTGTTACTATAGTTGTTATGAGAAAGGAGAACAGAGATTCTATCCTGTAGTCTGTTACTATAGTTGATGATGAAAGGAGAACAGAGATTCTATCCTGTAGTCTGTTACTATAGTTGTTATGATGAAAGGAGAACAGAGATTCTATCCTGAGTCTGGGGTTGTGATGAAAGGAGAACAGAGATTCTATCCTGGTCTGTTACTATAGTTGTTATGATGAAAGGAGAACAGAGGTAGTCTGTTACTATAGTTAGATAAAGGAGAACAGAGGTAGTCTGTTACTATAGGATGGAAAGGAGAACAGAGATTCTATCCTGTAGTCTGTTACTATAGTTGTTGTGATGAAAGGAGAACAGAGATTCTATCCTGTAGTCTGGATAGTCTGTTACTATAGTTGTTATGATGAAAGGAGAACAGAGATTCTATCCTGTAGTCTGTTACTATAGTTGTGATGAAAGGAGAACAGGATTCTATCCTGTAGTTACTATAGTTGTTATGATAAAGGAGAACAGAGATTCTATCCTGTAGTCTGTTACTATAGTTGTTGATGATGAAAGGAGAACAGAGATTCTATCCTGTAGTCTGTTACTATAGTTGTTAGAAAGGAGAACAGAGATTCTATCCTGTAGTCTGTTACTATAGTTGCATGATGAAAGGAGAACAGAGGGTAGTCTGTTACTATAGTTGTTATGATGAAAGGAGAACAGGGGTCTGTTACTATAGTTGTTATGATGAAAGGAGAACAGGATTCTAGTAGTCTGTTACTATAGTTGTTATGATAAAGGAGAACAGAGATTCTAGTAGTCTGTTACTATAGTTGATGATAAAGGAGAACAGGATTCTATCCTGTAGTCTGTTACTATAGTTGTTATGATGAAAGGAGAACAGAGATTCTATCCTGTAGTCTGTTACTATAGGATAAAGGAGAACAGAGATTCTATCCTGTAGTCTGTTACTATAGGATGATAAAGGAGAACAGAGATTCTATCCTGTAGGTTACTATAGTTGTTATGATGAAAGGAGAACAGAGATTCTATCCTGTAGAGTTGACAGAGATTCTATGAGGAGAACAGAGATTCTAGGGGTAGTCTGTTACTATAGAGGAGGAGAACAGAGATTCTATCCTGTAGTCTGTTACTATAGGTTATGAGAAAGGAGAACAGAGGAGGAGGTTAGGGGCTATAGGAGATGAAAGGCAGAGATTCTATCCTGAGTAGTCTGTTACTATAGTTGTTGTTGTGAGAAAGGAGAACAGAGATTCTATCCTGGGGCAGAGGATAGTTGTGAGAAAGGAGAACAGAGATTCTAGTAGTCTGTTACTATAGGATGATAAAGGGAACAGAGATTCTATCCTGAGGTTACTATAGGTTGTGATGAAAGGAGAACAGGATTCTATCCTGTAGTCTGAGGATGAAAGGAGAACAGAGATTCTATCCTGTAGTCTGTTACTATAGAGGAGGAGGGAACAGAGGTTACTATAGTCTGTTAGGATAGTTAGTTGTGATGATGAAAGGAGGCAGAGGAGTCTGTTACTATAGTTGTTATGATGAAAGGGAACAGAGGAGTCTGTTACTATAGGGGCAGAGGAGAACAGAGATTCTAGGGGCAGAAGCAGAGGAGGAGAAGGGGCAGAGGAGGACTGGAAGAGGGCAGAGGACAAATGCTGGAACACAGGAAGTCTCTCTCATACAGGATAATCTATACTACCTCCTAAGTGGGGCAGAGGAGCTGGGATAGAGGGAGGGGCAGAGGTTGGATAGAGGGGCAGAGGACGTTTGGGGGGGAGGAGGGGCAGAGGAGGAGAAGGGGCAGAGGAGGAGAAGGGGCAGAGGAGGAGAAGGGGCAGAGGAGGAGAAGGGGCAGAGGGAGAGGAGGAGAAGGGGAGGAGGAGGAGGGGCAGAGGAGGAGGAGGGGCAGAGGAGGAGGAGGGGCAGAGGAGGAGGGGCAGAGGAGGAGGAGGGGCAGAGGAGGAGAAGGGGCAGAGGAGGAGAAGGGGCAGAGGAGGAGAAGGGGCAGAGGAGGAGAAGGGGCAGAGGAGGAGGGGCAGAGGAGGAGGAGGGGCAGAGGAGGAGGAGGGGCAGGAGGAGGGGCAGAGGAGGAGGGGAGGAGGGAAGGGGCAGAGGAGGAGGAGGAGGAGGAGGGGCAGAGGAGAGGGAGAGGGGAGGGAGGAGAGGAGGGGCAGAGGGAGAGGAGGAGGGGCAGAGGAGGGGCAGAGGAGGAGGGGCAGAGGAGGAGGAGGGGCAGAGAGGAGGAGGCAGAGGAGGGGGGAGGAGGGGAGGAGGGGAGAGGAGGAGGAGGGAGGAGGGGAGGGGCAGAGGAGGAGGAGGGGCAGAGAGGAGGGGCAGAGGAGGAGGAGGGCAGAGGGGAGGAGAGGAGAGGAGGAGGAGAGGAGGAGGAGAAGGCAGAGGAGGGAGAGGAGAGGGGGCAGAGGAGGGGAGGAGGGGGCAGAGGGGGAGGAGAGGGGGCAGAGGAGGGGAGGAGAGGGGGCAGAGGAGGGGGGCAGAGGGAGGGGGAAGGGGAGGAGAGGGGGCAGAGGAGGGGGAGGAGAGGAGGGGAGGAGAGGGGGCAGAGGAGGAGGGGGAGGAGAGGGGGCAGAGGAGGAGGAGGAGGAGGGGGAAGGGGAGGAGAGGGGGCAGAGGGGAGGGAGAGGGGGAAGGGGAGGAGAGGGGGAAGGGGAGGAGAGGGGGCAGAGAGGAGGGGAGGAGAGGGGGCAGAGGAGGAGAAAGGCAGAGGAGGAGGGGAGAGGAGGACGAAGGGGGAGGAGAAGGGGAGGAGAGGGGGCAGGGGAGGAGAGGGGGCAGGGGAGGAGAGGGGGCAGGGAAGGAGGAGGGGAGGAGACGAAGGGGAGGAGTGGGGGCAGAGGAGGAGAAGGGGAGGAGACGAGGAGGAGAGGGGGCAGGGGAGGAGAGGGGGCAGAGGAGAAGGGGAGGAGAGGGAGAAGGGGAGGAGAGGGGGCAGAGGAGGAGAGAGGGGAGGAGAGGGGCAGGGGAGGGAGAGGAGAGGGGGCAGAGGGAGAGGGGAGGAGAGGGAGAAGGGGAGGAGAGGGGGCAGAGGAGGGGAGGGGAGGGAGGGGGAGGGGGCAGAGGAGAAGGGGAGGAGAGGGGGCAGGGGAGGAGAGGGGGCAGAGGAGAAGGGGAGGAGAGGGGGCAGAGGAGGAGGAGGGGAGACGAAGGGGAGGGGAGGAGAAGGGGAGGAGAGGGGGCAGAGGAGAAGGGGAGGAGAGGGGGCAGGGGAGGAGAGGGGGGCAGAGGAGAAGGGGAGGAGAGGGGGCAGAGGAGGAGGGGAGGAGACGAAGGGGAGGAGAAGGGGAGGAGAGGGGGCAGGGGAGGAGAAGGCGGGGAGGAGACGAAGGGGCAGGGGAGGAGAGGGGGCAGAGGAGAAGAGGGGGGGCAGAGGAGAAGGGGAGGAGAGGGGGCAGAGGAGGAGAGGGGGCAGAGGAGAAGGGGAGGAGAGGGGGCAGAGGAGGAGGGGAGGGGGCAGAGGAGGAGGAGAGGGGGCAGAGGAGAAGGGGAGGAGAGGGGGCAGAGGGGGAGGGGAGGAGAGGGGGCAGAGGAGAGGAGAGGGGGCAGAGGAGAGGAGAGGGGGCAGAGGGGAGGGAGAGGGGGAGGGAGAGGAGAGGGGGCAGAGGAGAGGAGAGGGGGCAGGGGAGAGGAGAGGGGGCAGAGGAGAGGAGAGGGGGCAGAGGAGAGGAGAGGGGGCAGAGGAGAGGAGAGGGGGCAGAGGGGAGGAGAGGGGGCAGAGGAGAGGGGAGGGGGCAGAGGAGAGGAGAGGGGGCAGGGGAGAAGGGGAGAAGGGGAGGAGAGGGGGCAGAGGAGGGGGCAGAGGAGAGGGAGAGGGGGAAGAGGAAGGAGGAGGAGAGGGGGAAGAGGAAGGAGGAGGAGAGGGGGCAGAGGAGAGGGGGCAGAGAAGAAGGGGAGGAGAGGGGGCTGTGAGATGACGTTGAGTTGCCAGGTGCCAGTCCACAAAATCAAAAACACTCTTTGAATAATGTTCTGTCCTGCTCTAGGGGCTGGTGGGGAAAAAACAGGCCGTCCCACGAACACACAAGGTTGAATTGATTTGATGAGTAAATATGTTGCTGATTCCTCTGTATAATGGTGCTGTTGTTTGTTGGCAGGGAGAGACCTCTGGGTGCTCATTCTGGGAAAGAATCCGGCTGAGCACCGGATGGGAATTCCTGAATTCAAATATGTTGGGAATATGCATGGAAATGAGGTGAGGTCATCATGGAAACACAGACACACACAGATACACACAGATACACACAGACACAGACACAGACACAGACAGAAGATATTTGGCGTAGTAGCATTAAGTCATTTTATAAATGTGTTCCTAGTCAGCTGTCCAATCCAGGTCCAAGCCATCACCATTCCTGTTCCCTAAAGCCCCCCAGAGGAGAGAGATATAGAGGTGATACTGTTCTCTAAAGCCCCCCAGAGGAGAGAGATGATACTGTTCACTAAAGCCCCCCAGAGGAGAGAGATGATACTGTTCACTAAAGCCCCCCACTCCAGAGGGGAGAGGATATGGAGATGATACTGTTCCCTAAAGCCCCCCACCCCCAGAGGAGAGAGATGATACTGTTCTCTAAAGGCCCCCCAGAGGAGAGAGATGATACTGTTCACTAAAGCCCCCACTCCAGAGGGGAGAGGATATAGAGATGATACTGTTCACTAAAGCCCCCCAGAGGAGAGAGATGATACTGTTCTCTAAAGCCCCCCAGAGGGAGAGGATATAGAGATGATACTGTTCACTAAAGCCCCCCAGAGGAGAGAGATGATACTGTTCTCTAAAGCCCCCAGAGGGGAGAGGATATAGAGATGATACTGTTCACTAAAGCCCCCAGAGGAGAGAGATGATACTGTTCTCTAAAGCCCCCCAGAGGAGAGGATATAGAGATGATACTGTTCACTAAAGCCCCCCAGAGGAGAGAGATGATACTGTTCTCTAAAGCCCCCAGAGAGGGGAGAGGATATAGAGATGATACTGTTCACTAAAGCCCCCCAGAGGAGAGAGATGATACTGTTCTCTAAAGCCCTCCCCCAGAGGGGAGAGGATATAGAGATGATACTGTTCACCAAAGCCCCCCAGAGGAGAGAGATGATACTGTTCTCTAAAGCCCCCCCCAGAGGGAGAGGATATAGAGATGATACTGTTCACCAAAGCCCCCCAGAGGAGAGAGATGATACTGTTCTCTAAAGCCCCCAGAGGGGAGAGGATATAGAGATGATACTGTTCACTAAAGCCCCCCCCCAGAGAGAGAGATGATACTGTTCTCTAAAGCCCCCCAGAGGAGAGAGATGATACTGTTCACCAAAGCCCCCCTCCCCAGAGGAGAGAGATGATACTGTTCTCTAAAGCCCCCCAGAGGGGAGATGATATAGAGATTATACTGTTCACCAAAGCCCCCAGAGGAGAGAGATGATACTGTTCTCTAAAGCCCCCCGAGAGGGGAGAGGATATAGAGATGATACTGTTCACTAAAGCCCCCCCCAGAGGAGAGAGATGATACTGTTCTCTAAAGCCCCCCAGAGGGAGAGGATATAGAGACGATACTGTTCTCTAAAGCCCCCCAGAGGGGAGAGGATATAGAGATGATACTGTTCACTAAAGCCCCCAGAGGAGAGAGATGATACTGTTCTCTAAAGCCCCCCAGAGGGGAGAGGATATAGAGATGATACTGTTCACTAAAGCCCCCCAGAGGAGAGAGATGATACTGTTCTCTAAAGCCCCCCAGAGGAGAGAGATGATACTGTCCCCTAAAGCCCCCCAGAGGGGAGAGGATATAGAGATGATACTGTTCACTAAAGCCCCCAGAGGGGAGAGGATATAGAGATGATACTGTTCTCTAAAGCCCCCAGAGGGGAGAGGATATAGAGATGATACTGTTCACTAAAGCCCCCCAGAGGAGAGAGATGATACTGTTCTCTAAAGCCCCCCAGAGGAGAGAGATGATACTGTTCTCTAAAGCCCCCAGAGGGGAGAGGATATAGAGATGATACTGTTCTCTAAAGCCCCCAGAGGAGAGAGATGATACTGTTCTCTAAAGCCCCCAGAGAGGGGGAGAGGATATAGAGATGATACTGTTCACTAAAGCCCCCCAGAGGAGAGAGATGATACTGTTCTCTAAAGCCCCCCAGAGGGGAGAGGATATAGAGATGATACTGTTCACTAAAGCCCCTCCCCCAGAGGAGAGAGATGATACTGTTCTCTAAAGCCCCCCAGAGGAGAGAGATGATACTGTTCTCTAAAGCCCCCCCCCAGAGGGGAGAGGATATAGAGATGATACTGTTCACTAAAGCCCCCCCCCCCAGAGGGGAGAGGATATAGAGATGATACTGTTCTCTAAACCCCCCAGAGGGGAGAGGATATAGAGATGATACTGTTCACTAAAGCCCCCCAGAGGAGAGAGATGATACTGTTCTCTAAAGCCCCCCAGAGGGGAGAGGATATAGAGATGATACTGTTCTCTAAAGCCCCCCAGAGGAGAGAGATGATACTGTTCTCTAAAGCCCCCCAGAGGGGAGAGGATATAGAGATGATACTGTTCACTAAAGCCCCCCAGAGGAGAGAGATGATACTGTTCTCTAAAGCCCCCCACCCAGGGAGAGGATATAGAGATGATACTGTTCTCTAAAGCCCCCCAGAGGAGAGAGATGATACTGTTCTCTAAAGCCCCCCAGAGGGGAGAGGATATAGAGATGATACTGTTCTCTAAAGCCCCCCCAGAGGAGAGAGATGATACTGTTCTCTAAAGCCCCCCCCCCCCCAGAGGGGAGAGGATATAGAGATGATACTGTTCACTAAAGCCCCCCAGAGGAGAGAGATGATACTGTTCTCCAAAGCCCCCAGAGGGGAGAGGATATAGAGATGATACTGTTCTCTAAAGCCCCCCAGAGGGGAGAGGATATAGAGATGATACTGTTCACTAAAGCCCCCCCCCAGAGGGGAGAGGATATAGAGGTGATACTAGTCAGTGGTTTACTCTTGCTTTACCAAACAGGAAATGAAATGAATGTAGACGAGGGGGCCTCCCTCTCATATCAAACACAGCTCAGCCTTGCATGTCCTCCTCTTTCCGTTGGCCTTGCTAAATGTGGAAGCAGGGGTGGACTGCTGCAGACACACACACTGTGTGATTAGGGTTGTGTGGAGATGGATGGAGAGGTCCTTACATAGAGATGTTTCATCGTTATGCCTGGAGGGACATGCCGTGTGTGTGTGTGTGTGTGTGTGTGTGTGTGTGCTTCAGTCCGTGGCCTGTGGGAAAGAGAGGGCGGGGGCTGAGACCACAAAGAGTTGTAGAAGCTGAGGGCTCTGGGGCCTGGAGGGCCACAGAGGAGGAGCAGCTGACTGTGACCCCAGCAGGAGGAGGTTGAAGAGGGGCTCTTTTCACACTGCCCCCCCCTTCTTGATCTCTAGTCTTTCTCCCCTACCCTCCCTATCGCCCTCCGTTCCTCCACTCTGGTTCCCTCGGGTCTCCTCCTGTCTGGTTCCCTCGGGTCTCCTCCTGTCTGGTTTCCCTCGGGTCTCCTCCTGTCTGGTTTCCCTCGGGTCTCCTCCTGTCTGGTTTCCCTCGGGTCTCCTCCTGTCTGGTTTCCCTCGGGTCTCCTCCTGTCTGGTTTCCCTCGGGTCTCCTCCTGTCTGGTTTCCCTCGGGTCTCCTCCTGTCTGGTTTCCCTCGGGTCTCCTCCTGTCTGGTTTCCCTCGGGTCTCCTCCTGTCTGGTTTCCCTCGGGTCTCCTCCTGTCTGGTTTCCCTCGGGTCTCCTCCTGTCTGGTTTCCCTCGGGTCTCCTCCTGTCTGGTTTCCCTCGGGTCTCCTCCTGTCTGGTTTCCCTCGGGTCTCCTCCTGTCTGGTTTCCCTCGGGTCTCCTCCTGTCTGGTTTCCCTCGGGTCTCCTCCTGTCTGGTTTCCCTCGGGTCTCCTCCTGTCTGGTTTCCCTCGGGTCTCCTCCTGTCTGGTTCCCCCGGGTCTCCTCCTGTCTGGTTTCCCTCGGGTCTCCTCCTGTCTGGTTTCCCTCGGGTCTCCTCCTGTCTGGTTTCCCTCGGGTCTCCTCCTGTCTGGTTTCCCTCGGGTCTCCTCCTGTCTGGTTTCCCTCGGGTCTCCTCCTGTCTGGTTTCCCTCGGGTCTCCTCCTGTCTGGTTTCCCTCGGGTCTCCTCCTGTCTGGTTTCCCTCGGGTCTCCTCCTGTCTGGTTCCCTCGGGTCTCCTCCTGTCTGGTTTCCCCCGGGTCTCCTCCTATCTGGTTTCCCTCGGATCTCCTCCACTCTGGTTTCCCTCGGGTCTCCTCCTGTCTGGTTTCCCTCGGGTCTCCTCCTGTCTGGTTTCCCTTGGGTCTCCTCCTATCTGGTTTCCCTCGGATCTCCTCCACTCTGGTTCTCTCGGGTCTCCTCCTGTCTGGTTCCCTCGGGTCTCCTCCTGTCTGGTTTCCCTTGGGTCTCCTCCTATCTGGTTTCCCTCGGATCTCCTCCACTCTGGTTTCCCCCGGGTCTCCTCCTATCTGGTTTCCCTCGGATCTCCTCCACTCTGGTTCTCTCGGGTCTCCTCCTGTCTGGTTTCCCTTGGGTCTCCTCCTATCTGGTTTCCCTCGGATCTCCTCCACTCTGGTTCTCTCGGGTCTCCTCCTGTCTGGTTCCCTCGGGTCTCCTCCTGTCTGGTTTCCCTCGGGTCTCCTCCTGTCTGGTTTCCCTCGGGTCTCCTCCTGTCTGGTTTCCCTCGGGTCTCCTCCTGTCTGGTTTCCCTCGGGTCTCCTCCTGTCTGGTTTCCCTTGGGTCTCCTCCTATCTGGTTTCCCTCGGATCTCCTCCACTCTGGTTCTCTCGGGTCTCCTCCTGTCTGGTTCCCTCGGGTCTCCTCCTGTCTGGTTTCCCTTGGGTCTCCTCCTATCTGGTTTCCCTCGGATCTCCTCCACTCTGGTTTCCCCCGGGTCTCCTCCTGTCTGGTTTCCCCCGGGTCTCCTCCTGTCTGGTTTCCCCCGGGTCTCCTCCTGTCTGGTTCCCTCGGGTCTCCTCCTGTCTGGTTTCCCTTGGGTCTCCTCCTATCTGGTTTCCCCCGGGTCTCCTCCTGTCTGGTTCCCTCGGGTCTCCTCCTGTCTGGTTTCCCCCGGGTCTCCTCCTGTCTGGTTTCCCCCGGGTCTCCTCCTGTCTGGTTCCCTCGGGTCTCCTCCTGTCTGGTTTCCCTTGGGTCTCCTCCTATCTGGTTTCCCTCGGATCTCCTCCACTCTGGTTTCCCCCGGGTCTCCTCCTATCTGGTTTCCCTCGGATCTCCTCCACTCTGGTTCTCTCGGGTCTCCTCCTGTCTGGTTTCCCTTGGGTCTCCTCCTATCTGGTTTCCCTCGGATCTCCTCCACTCTGGTTCTCTCGGGTCTCCTCCTGTCTGGTTTCCCCCGGGTCTCCTCCTGTCTGGTTTCCCCCGGGTCTCCTCCTGTCTGGTTTCCCTCGGGTCTCCTCCTGTCTGGTTTCCCTCGGGTCTCCTCCTGTCTGGTATCCCTCGGGTCTCCTCCTGTCTGGTTTCCCTCGGGTCTCCTCCTGTCTGGTTTCCCTTGGGTCTCCTCCTATCTGGTTTCCCTCGGATCTCCTCCACTCTGGTTCTCTCGGGTCTCCTCCTGTCTGGTTCCCTCGGGTCTCCTCCTGTCTGGTTTCCCTTGGGTCTCCTCCTATCTGGTTTCCCTCGGATCTCCTCCACTCTGGTTTCCCCCGGGTCTCCTCCTGTCTGGTTTCCCCCGGGTCTCCTCCTGTCTGGTTTCCCCCGGGTCTCCTCCTGTCTGGTTCCCTCGGGTCTCCTCCTGTCTGGTTTCCCTTGGGTCTCCTCCTATCTGGTTTCCCCCGGGTCTCCTCCTGTCTGGTTCCCTCGGGTCTCCTCCTGTCTGGTTTCCCCCGGGTCTCCTCCTGTCTGGTTTCCCCGGGTCTCCTCCTGTCTGGTTCCCTCGGGTCTCCTCCTGTCTGGTTTCCCTTGGGTCTCCTCCTATCTGGTTTCCCTCGGATCTCCTCCACTCTGGTTTCCCCCGGGTCTCCTCCTATCTGGTTTCCCTCGGATCTCCTCCACTCTGGTTCTCTCGGGTCTCCTCCTGTCTGGTTTCCCTTGGGTCTCCTCCTATCTGGTTTCCCTCGGATCTCCTCCACTCTGGTTCTCTCGGGTCTCCTCCTGTCTGGTTTCCCCCGGGTCTCCTCCTATCTGGTTTCCCCCGGGTCTCCTCCTGTCTGGTTCCCTCGGGTCTCCTCCTGTCTGGTTTCCCCCGGGTCTCCTCCTGTCTGGTTTCCCCCGGGTCTCCTCCTGTCTGGTTCCCTCGGGTCTCCTCCTGTCTGGTTTCCCTTGGGTCTCCTCCTATCTGGTTTCCCTCGGATCTCCTCCACTCTGGTTTCCCCCGGGTCTCCTCCTATCTGGTTTCCCTCGGATCTCCTCCACTCTGGTTCTCTCGGGTCTCCTCCTGTCTGGTTTCCCTTGGGTCTCCTCCTATCTGGTTTCCCTCGGATCTCCTCCACTCTGGTTCTCTCGGGTCTCCTCCTGTCTGGTTTCCCCCGGGTCTCCTCCTGTCTGGTTTCCCCCGGGTCTCCTCCTGTCTGGTTTCCCAGAGATACCTGTCGCCACCTGGGTGTCAGAAGGAGAAGAGTAGCTGAGTGTCATCCTCGTAGCAGTGATGGGAGAGACCATGTGAGGATATGAGGGAGCAGAGTGTCTTAGAGAGGGAGCAGAGTGTCTTAGAGAGGGAGCAGAGTGTCTTAGAGAGGGAGCAGAGTGTCTTAGAGAGGGAGCAGAGTGTCTTAGAGAGGGAGCAGAGTGACTTAGAGAGGGAGCAGAGTGTCTTAGAGAGGGAGCAGAGTGTCTTAGAGAGGGAGCAGAGTGTCTTAGAGAGGGAGCAGAGTGTCTTAGAGAGGGAGCAGAGTGTCTTAGAGAGGGAGCAGAGTGTCTTAGAGAGGGAGCAGAGTGTCTTAGAGAGGGAGCAGAGTGTCTTAGAGAGGGAGCAGAGTGTCTTAGAGAGGGAGCAGAGTGTCTTAGAGAGGGAGCAGAGTGTCTTAGAGAGGGAGCAGAGTGTCTTAGAGAGGGAGCAGAGTGTCTTAGAGAGGGAGCAGAGGTTTATAGAGAGAAGAGGAGAGGGCCTAGATTTAAACTAAACTTAAATCTAGAACAAATGGCACCCTATTTCTCTTTTATAGTGCACTATTATTATATTTTTTTACCAGATCCCTATCAAAAGAAGTGCACTAAATAGGGAATAGTGTGCTATTTGGGACGAGCTGTTAGAACGAGGTATAAAGACTGATGGGAATATTCTCTCTCTCAGTAGTAGTGGTGTAAAACACGGCTGTTAGAACGAGCTGTTAGAACGAGGTATAAAGACTGATGGGAATATTCTCTCTCTCAGTAGTAGTGGTGTAAAACACGTCTGTTAGAACGAGGTATAAAGACTGATGGGAATATTCTCTCTCTCAGTAGTAGTGGTGTAAAACACATCTGTTAGAACGAGGTATAAAGACTGATGGGAATATTCTCTCTGTCTGTAGTAGTGGTGTAAAACACGTCTGTTAGAACGAGGTATAAAGACTGATGGGAATATTCTCTCTCTCAGTAGTAGTGGTAAAGACTGATGGGAATATTCTCTCTCTCAGTAGTAGTGGTGTAAAACACGGCTGTTAGAACGAGGTATAAAGACTGTGAATATTCTCTCTCTCAGTAGTAGTGGTGTAAAACACGTCTGTTACAACGAGGTATAAAGACTGATGGGAATATTCTCTCTCTCAGTAGTAGTGCTTCTGTTTTTACTCTCAACTTTATGAGGCGAGTCGGCGCTGCTTGGTTTGATTTCTGATGGTTTTATGAGGAGAGGAGCGTTGCTGTGTGGTTAGAGCCACCCTAGGGTTGTCAACAGTTTAGGGGAGGGGTGGTTAGAGCCACCCTAGGGTTGTCAACAGTTTAGGGGAGGGGTGGTTAGAGCCACCCTAGGGTTGTCAACAGGGGAGGGGAGGGGTGGTTAGAGCCACCCTAGGGTTGTCAACAGGGGAGGGGAGGGGTGGTTAGAGCCACCCTAGGGTTGTCAACAGTTTAGGGGAGGGGTGGTTAGAGCCACCCTAGGGTTGTCAACAGTTTAGGGGAGGGGTGGTTAGAGCCACCCTAGGGTTGTCAACAGTTTAGGGGTGGTTAGAGCCACCCTAGGGTTGTCAACAGTTTAGGGGAGGGGTGGTTAGAGCCACCCTAGGGTTGTCAACAGTTTAGGGGTGGTTAGAGCCACCCTAGGGTTGTCAACAGTTTAGGGGAGGGGTGGTTAGAGCCACCCTAGGGTTGTCAACAGTTTAGGGGAGGGGTGGTTAGAGCCACCCTAGGGTTGTCAACAGGGGAGGGGAGGGGTGGTTAGAGCCACCCTAGGGTTGTCAACAGTTTAGGGGAGGGGTGGTTAGAGCCACCCTAGGGTTGTCAACAGTTTAGGGGAGGGGTGGTTAGAGCCACCCTAGGGTTGTCAACAGTTTAGGGGAGGGGTGGTTAGAGCCACCCTAGGGTTGTCAACAGTTTAGGGGTGGTTAGAGCCACCCTAGGGTTGTCAACAGTTTAGGGGAGGGGTGGTTAGAGCCACCCTAGGGTTGTCAACAGTTTAGGGGAGGGGTGGTTAGAGCCACCCTAGGGTTGTCAACAGTTTAGGGGTGGTTAGAGCCACCCTAGGGTTGTCAACAGTTTAGGGGTGGTTAGAGCCACCCTAGGGTTGTCAACAGTTTAGGGGAGGGGTGGTTAGAGCCACCCTAGGGTTGTCAACAGTTTAGGGGAGGGGTGGTTAGAGCCACCCTAGGGTTGTCAACAGTTTAGGGGAGGGGTGGTTAGAGCCACCCTAGGGTTGTCAACAGTTTAGGGGTGGTTAGAGCCACCCTAGGGTTGTCAACAGTTTAGGGGTGGTTAGAGCCACCCTAGGGTTGTCAACAGTTTAGGGGTGGTTAGAGCCACCCTAGGGTTGTCAACAGTTTAGGGGAGGGGTGGTTAGAGCCACCCTAGGGTTGTCAACAGTTTAGGGGAGGGGTGGTTAGAGCCACCCTAGGGTTGTCAACAGGGGAGGGGAGGGGTGGTTAGAGCCACCCTAGGGTTGTCAACAGGGGAGGGGAGGGGTGGTTAGAGCCACCCTAGGGTTGTCAACAGGGGAGGGGAGGGGTGGTTAGAGCCACCCTAGGGTTGTCAACAGGGGAGGGGAGGGGTGGTTAGAGCCACCCTAGGGTTATCAACAGTTTAGGGGATGGGTGGTTAGAGCCACCCTAGGGTTATCAACAGTTTAGGGGTGGTTAGAGCCACCCTAGGGTTGTCAACAGTTTAGGGGAGGGGTGGTTAGAGCCACCCTAGGGTTGTCAACAGGGGGGGAGGGGTGGTTAGAGCCACCCTAGGGTTGTCAACAGTTTAGGGGAGGGGTGGTTAGAGCCACCCTAGGGTTGTCAACAGTTTAGGGAGGGGTGGTTAGAGCCACCCTAGGGTTGTCAACAGTTTAGGGGTGGTTAGAGCCACCCTAGGGTTGTCAACAGTTTAGGGGATGGATGGTTAGAGCCACCCTAGGGTTGTCAACAGGGGAGGGGAGGGGTGGTTAGAGCCACCCTAGGGTTGTCAACAGTTTAGGGAGGGGTGGTTAGCCACCCTAGGGTTGTCAACAGTTTAGGGGAGGGGTGGTTAGAGCCACCCTAGGGTTGTCAACAGTTTAGGGGAGGGGTGGTTAGAGCCACCCTAGGGTTGTCAACAGTTTAGGGAGGGGTGGTTAGCCACCCTAGGGTTGTCAACAGTTTAGGGGAGGGGTGGTTAGAGCCACTCCTATCAGACAGGGCCTTGTCAACAGTTTCATGGGCCAGTTTATGGGAGGGGTGGTTAGAGCCACCCTAGGGTTGTCAACAGTTTATGGGAGGGGTGGAGGGTATGCTTCTGTTTCTAGAGTCCACTGTTGTACAGCTGAACTACCCCTGAAGGGGTACAGCACGGCTCTGTCCCAAATGGCTCTATTCCCTATGTAGTGCACTATTTCTGACCAGGCTCTTGTCAAAATGAATGCATTACATAGGGTCTGATTTGGGACCCATCCCACATCTGTAATGTAACACTCTTCAACCCCCCTCCTACTGCGAACAATTCAACTCATTCATGTTATTCTATGCACTACAAGAACATCCATTTATTAACTAACAGCACTGCTGCCCTGTTTACCTGTGCAGCTATCAGACAGGGCCAGCATTACTCCTATCAGACAGGGCCAGCATTACTCCTATCAGACAGGGCCAGCATTACTCCTATCAGACAGGGCCAGCATTACTCCTATCAGACAGGGCCAGCATTACTCCTATCAGACAGGGCCAGCATTACTCCTATCAGACAGGGCCAGCATTACTCCTATCAGACAGGGCCAGCATTACTCCTATCAGACAGGGCCAGCATTACTCCTATCAGACAGGGCCAGCATTACTCCTATCAGACAGGGCCAGCATTACTCCTATCAGACAGGGCCAGCATTACTCCTATCAGACAGGGCCAGCATTACTCCTATCAGACAGGGCCAGCATTACTCCTCCTATCAGACAGGGCCAGCATTACTCCTCCTATCAGACAGGGCCAGCATTCCTCCTATCAGACAGGGCCAGCATTACTCCTATCAGACAGGGCCAGCATTACTCCTCCTATCAGACAGGGCCAGCATTACTCCTCCTATCAGACAGGGCCAGCATTACTCCTCCTATCAGACAGGGCCAGCATTACTCCTATCAGACAGGGCCAGCATTACTCCTATCAGACAGGGCCAGCATTACTCCTATCAGACAGGGCCAGCATTACTCCTATCAGACAGGGCCAGCATTACTCCTCCTATCAGACAGGGCCAGCATTACTCCTCCTATCAGACAGGGCCAGCATTACTCCTCCTATCAGACAGGGCCAGCATTACTCCTCCTATCAGACAGGGCCAGCATTACTCCTATCAGACAGGGCCAGCATTACTCCTATCAGACAGGGCCAGCATTACTCCTCCTATCAGACAGGGCCAGCATTACTCCTCCTATCAGACAGGGCCAGCATTACTCCTCCTATCAGACAGGGCCAGCATTACTCCTATCAGACAGGGCCAGCATTACTCCTATCAGACAGGGCCAGCATTACTCCTCCTATCAGACAGGGCCAGCATTACTCCTCCTATCAGACAGGGCCAGCATTACTCCTATCAGACAGGGCCAGCATTACTCCTCCTATCAGACAGGGCCAGCATTACTCCTCCTATCAGACAGGGCCAGCATTACTCCTCCTATCAGACAGGGCCAGCATTACTCCTCCTATCAGACAGGGCCAGCATTACTCCTCCTATCAGACAGGGCCAGCATTACTCCTCCTATCAGACAGGGCCAGCATTACTCCTCCTATCAGACAGGGCCAGCATTACTCCTCCTATCAGACAGGGCCAGCATTACTCCTCCTATCAGACAGGGCCAGCATTACTCCTATCAGACAGGGCCAGCATTACTCCTATCAGACAGGGCCAGCATTACTCCTATCAGACAGGGCCAGCATTACTCCTATCAGACAGGGCCAGCATTACTCCTATCAGACAGGGCCAGCATTACTCCTATCAGACAGGGCCAGCATTACTCCTCCTATCGGACAGGGCCAGCATTACTCCTCCTATCGGACAGGGCCAGCATTACTCCTCCTATCGGACAGGGCCAGCATTACTCCTCCTATCGGACAGGGCCAGCATTACTCCTCCTATCGGACAGGGCCAGCATTACTCCTCCTATCGGACAGGGCCAGCATTACTCCTCCTATCAGACAGGGCCAGCATTACTCCTCCTATCAGACAGGGCCAGCATTACTCCTCTTATCAGACAGGGCCAGCATTACTCCTCCTATCAGACAGGGCCAGCATTACTCCTCCTATCAGACAGGGCCAGCATTACTCCTCCTATCAGACAGGGCCAGCATTACTCCTCTTATCAGACAGGGCCAGCATTACTCCTCTTATCAGACAGGGCCAGCATTACTCCTATCAGACAGGGCCAGCATTACTCCTATCAGACAGGGCCAGCATTACTCCTATCAGACAGGGCCAGCATTACTCCTCCTATCAGACGGGGCCAGCATTACTCCTCCTATCAGACGGGGCCAGCATTACTCCTCCTATCAGACAGGGCCAGCATTACTCCTCCTATCAGACAGGGCCAGCATTACTCCTCCTATCAGACAGGGCCAGCATTACTCCTCCTATCAGACAGGGCCAGCATTACTCCTCCTATCAGACAGGGCCAGCATTACTCCTCCTATCAGACAGGGCCAGCATTACTCCTCCTATCAGACAGGGCCAGCATTACTCCTCTTATCAGACAGGGCCAGCATTACTCCTATCAGACAGGGCCAGCATTACTCCTCCTATCAGACAGGGCCAGCATTACTCCTATCAGACAGGGCCAGCATTACTCCTCCTATCAGACAGGGCCAGCATTACTACTCCTATCAGACAGGGCCAGCATTACTACTCCTATCAGACAGGGCCAGCATTACTCCTCCTATCAGACAGGGCCAGCATTACTCCTCCTATCAGACAGGGCCAGCATTACTCCTCCTATCAGACGGGGTCAGCATTACTCCTCCTATCAGACGGGGCCAGTATTACTCCTCCTATCAGACGGGGCCAGTATTACTCCTCCTATCAGACGGGGCCAGCATTACTCCTCCTATCAGACAGGGCCAGCATTACTCCTCCTATCAGACAGGGCCAGCATTACTCCTCCTATCGGACAGGGCCAGCATTACTCCTCCTATCAGACAGGGCCAGCATTACTCCTCCTATCAGACGGGACCAGCATTACTCCTGACTGGGCCAGCGCTACTGCTGCTGTCTGACTGGACCAGCACTTGGGACTGAGGGACCTAAACCCCCCTCCTCCATCCCCTCCAGGCTTCACTGTAACTAGACTTCCAAATCCCAGCATGGATCAGTAGTCAGTCAGTCCCCTGGAGCAGCCTTAAGGACCATCACAAATAGCACCCTATCCACTATGTAGGGCACTACTGACCAGGACCCTGGGCTCTCTTGTAAGTACTGCCCTGTATAGGGAATAGGATGTAATATTACTGTAGCTCCTTCCTCTAAGCTGAATGGACATGGTTAAGAGATACCAGATGAGGCCTTTCCTCTCATTTCCCCCCAGCTGGGATGTAGCAGAGCGATGTCACGGCGATGTCACACTGCCTCTACTTCACCTGGGGGCACACAGGACATGTTCTGCTGCTGCTGAGGGGTATACACACACACACACACACATTCACACACACACACACATTCACACACTCACTTCTCTCTGACTATCCATTCAGAAGACTAGGCCTCAGGGCTAGCCGTGCTCCACTGTTGTGGACTGAATAGAATGGAGCATTCTAGAATACCACAGTGCTCAGTGGACGGAGACTCAATGGAACTACAATGTGCTGTTGCTTAGGGATGGAACCATATGAATTCCGTTAGCTCCCCTGACTCTAGTTCCGGAAGCTCTGGAGTTCTAGCCAGGGTTTTCTATTTGTGTTAATCATTACTAACGGGAGTTAACCAATCTGTGTGTTTGATCTTTGGACCAGGAGGTGAACCACTTTCCTTCTCCTCGGCAGATTGAGTAGAAATTAAATAAACTAATCGTGCTCCTTTCTTCAAATGTTATTCAGCCTCTTCAAAACAGGTGACACTGCCCCCCCCAAACGGACATGTTTGGCACAGAATCATTTGACTTATAGACTCATTTGAATATAGAGACGTGACATGGGACTTGGCGAACGAAACCCTCTAAAACGATGATGACTCCTCTTCAATCACACATACAGAGCTTCCAGTAATGGTGGTCCATCCACAATGTCTTAGCAAACCAAGAACAACTTGTACCGTGGCATTTTTAACCTTGATCCAATGCCTGACCTGAGACTGTACCAAACTATTCACGTCTCAGCTGTCTTCTAATGAGTTGTTTCTCTGTTTTGAAGTTTGCCCCATGTATCTTGAACAGTTCAAATATGTTGTCAGGAATGGGGCTCTGGGGCCTCCCGGGTGGCGCAGTGGTTAAGGGCGCTGTACTGCAGCGCCAGCTGTGCCACCAGAGCCTCTGGGTTCGTGCCCAGGCTCTGTCGTAACCGGCCGCGACCGGGAGGTCCGTGGGGCGATGCACAATTGGCCTAGCGTCGTCCGGGTTAGGGAGGGATTGGCCGGTAGGGATGTCCTTGTCTCATCGTGAACCAGTGACTCCTGTGGCGGGCCGGGCGCAGTGCGCGCTAACCAAGGTTACCAGGTTGGACACCACGAAATTGGGGAGAAAAAAAAGAAGAGAAAAAAAAAAGGAATGAGGCTCTGTCACAGTAACTCTCTGAGGCTCCTTTAAACTGTCTATTGCACGTGTAATGACGGTTTACTGCGTGTAATGACGGTTTACTGCGTGTAATGACGGTTTACTGCGGTTTACTGCATGTAATGACGGTTTACTGCGTGTAATGATGGTTTACTGCGGTTCACTGCATGTAATGACGGTTTACTGCGTGTAATGACGGTTTACTGTGGTTTACTGCGTGTAATGACGGTTTACTGCGTGTAATGACGGTTTACGGTTTACTGTAATGGTTTACTGCGTGTAATGACGGTTTACTGCGGTGTAATGACGTTTACTGCGTTTACTGTTTACGCATGTAATGACGGTTTACTGCGTGTAAGACGGTTTACTGCGGTTTGTAAAAACGGTTTACTGCGGTTTACTGCGTGTAATGACGGTTTACTGCGTGTAATGACGGTTTACTGCGTGTAATGACGGTTTACTGCGTGTAATGACGGTTTACTGCGTGTAATGACGGTTTACTGCGTGTTTGACGGTTTGCGTGTAATGTTTACTGTTTACTGCGTGTAATGACGGTTTTACTGCGACGGTTTGCTGCGTGTAATGACGGTTTACTGCGTGTAATGACGGTTTACTGCGTGTAATGACGGTTTACTGCGTGTAATGACGGTTTACTGTGACGGTTTACTGCGTGTAATGACGGTTTACTGCGTGTAATGACGGTTTACTGCGGTTTACTGCGTGTAATGACGGTTTACTGCGTGTAATGACGGTTTACTGCGGTTTACTGCGTGTAATGACGGTTTACTGCGTGTAATGACGGTTTACTGCGGTTTACTGCGTGTATTGACGGTTTACTGCGTGTAATGACGGTTTACTGCGTGTATTGACGGTTTACTGCGTGTAATGACGGTTTACTGCGTGTATTGACGGTTTACTGCGTGTAATGACGGTTTACTGCGTGTAATGACGGTTTACTGCGTGTAATGGCGGTTTACGGTTTACTGCGTGTAATGACGGTTTACTGCGTGTAATGACGGTTTACTGCGTGTAATGACGGTTTACTGCGTGTAATGACGGTTTACTGCGTGTAATGACGGTTTACTGCGTGTAATGACGGTTTACTGCGTGTAATGACGGTTTACTGCGTGTAATGACGGTTTTACTGCGTGTAATAGAACAAACGGATTTTACTGACCACATTAACCATGTAGAGGGTTTAGCTGGTTGGTTAACAGCAGGACCACATTAACCATGTAGAGGATTGGTTTAGCTGGTTGGTTAACAGCAGGACCACATTAACCATGTAGGATTAGTTTAGCTGGTTGGTTAACAGCAGGACCACATTAACCATGTGGAATTAGTTTACTGGTTGGTTAACAGCAGGACCACATTAACCATGTAGAGGATTAGTTTACTGGTTAACAGCAGGACCACATTAACCATGTAGAGGATTAGTTTGCTGGTGGTTAACAGCAGGACCACATTAACCATGTAGAGGATTAGTTTAGCTGGTTGGTTAACAGCAGGACCACATTAACCATGTAGAGGATTAGTTTAGCTGGTTGGTTAACAGCAGGACCACATTAACCATGTAGAGGATTAGTTTAGCTGGTTGGTTAACAGCAGGACCACATTAACCATGTAGAGGATTAGTTTAGCTGGTTGGTTAACAGCAGGACCACATTAACCATGTAGAGATTATTGGTTTTAGCTGGTTGGTTAACAGCAGGACCACATTAACCATGTAGAGGATTAGTTTAGCTGGTTGGTTAACAGCAGGACCACATTAACCATGTAGAGGATTAGTTTAGCTGGTTGGTTAACAGCAGGACCACATTAACCATGTAGAGGATTAGTTTAGCTGGTTGGTTAACAGCAGGACCACATTAACCATGTAGAGGATTAGTTTAGCTGGTTGGTTAACAGCAGGACCACATTAACCATGTAGAGGATTAGTTTAGCTGGTTGGTTAACAGCAGGACCACATTAACCATGTAGAGGATTAGTTTAGCTGGTTGGTTAACAGCAGGACCATTAACATTAACCATGTAGAGGATTAGTTTAGCTGGTTGGTTAACAGCAGGACCACATTAACCATGTAGAGGATTAGTTTAGCTGGTTGGTTAGCAGGACCACATTAACCATGTAGAGGATTAGTTTAGCTGGTTGGTTAACCAGGACCACATTAACCATGTAGAGGATTAGTTTAGCTGGTTGGTCAACAGCAGGACCACATTAACCATGTAGAGGATTAGTTTAGCTGGTTGGTTAACAGCAGGACCACATTAACCATGTAGATTAGTTTAGCTGGTTGGTTATTAGTAGCAGATCTTTTGAGAGGACAGATTTGATCAATCTCAGACTAAATGAAAATACGTGCTGGTCTTAAGGTCAACGAGGATTAGTCATGCTAAGATCCAATCCGAGGGACGGAGGGAGGGGTGGATGGTGGGAGGGAAGGATGGCGGGGTCTCAAGGGTTTTTAAGAGCCTACATTTCTCAGACAGTAGAATGTGGGTTCACCAGTAGTGGGGGGGTCTTAGACAGTACAATGTGGGTTCACCAGTAGTGGGGGGTCTTAGACAGTACAATGTGGGTTCACCAGTAGTGGGTGGGGTCTTAGACAGTACAATGTGGGTTCACCAGTAGTGGGGGGGGTCTCAGACAGGGTTCACCAATGTGGGTTCACCAGTAGTGGGGGGGTCTTAGACAGTACAATGTGGGTTCACCAGTAGTGGGTGGGGTCTTAGACAGTACAATGTGGGTTCACCAGTAGTGGGGGGGGTCTCAGACAGTACAATGTGGGTTCACCAGTAGTGGGGGGGTCTTAGACAGTACAATGTGGGTTCACAGTAGTGGGGGGTCTTAGACAGTACAATGTGGGTTCACCAGTAGTGGGGGGGTCTTAGACAGTAGAATGTGGGTTCACCAGTAGTGGGGGGGTCTCAGACAGTACAATGTGGGTTCACCAGTAGGGGGGGGTCTCAAGACAGTACAATGTGGGTTCACCAGTAGTGGGGGGGTCTTAGACAGTACAATGTGGGTTCACCAGTAGTGGGGGGTCTTAGACAGTACAATGTGGGTTCACCAGTAGTGGGTGGGGTCTTAGACAGTACAATGTGGGTTCACCAGTAGTGGGGGGGGTCTTAGACAGTACAATGTGGGTTCACCAGTAGTGGGGGGGTCTTAGACAGTAGAATGTGGGTTCACCAGTAGTGGGGTGTCTAGACAGTACAATGTGGGTTCACCAGTGGGGGGGTCTTAGACAGTACAATGTGGGTTCACCAGTAGTGGGGGTTAGACAGTAGAATGTGGGTTCACCAGTAGTTTCTCAGACAGTAGAAACCAGTATAGACAGTACAATGTGGGTTCACCAGTGGGGGGTCTTAGACAGTAGAATGTGGGTTCACCAGTAGTGGGGGTCTTAGACAGTAGAATGTGGGTTCACCAGTGGGGGGTCTTAGACAGTAGAATGTGGGTTCACCAGTGGGGGGTCTTAGACAGTACAATGTGGGTTCACCATTCTTAGACAGTAGAATGTGGGTTCACCAGTAGTGGGGGGGTCTTAGACAGTAGAATGTGGGTTCACCTAGGGGGGGTCTTAGACAGTAGAATGTGGGTTCACCAGTAGGGGGGTCTTAGACAGTAGAATGTGGGTTCACCAGTGGGGGGGTTGACAGTACAATGTGGGTTCACCAGTAGGGGGGGTCTATAGACAGTAGAATGTGGGTTCACCAGTAGTGGGGGGGTCTTAGACAGTAGAATGTGGGTTCACCAAGACAGTAAAATGTGGGTTCACCAGTAGTGGGGGGTCATATGACAATATTTTGGGTTCACTAGTGATTCTATTAGTAGAATGTGGGTTCACCAGTAGTGGGGGTTCAGACAGTAGAATTTTCACCCAGTGGGGGGTCTTAACAGTATGAATGTGGGTTCACCATGGGGGGGGTCTATAGACAATAATGTGGGTTCACCAGTAGTGGGGGGTCTCTATTAGTAGAATGTGGGTTCACCAGTAGTGGGGGGTCACAGTACAATGTGGGTTTATTTTCTTCCAGACAGTAAAATGTGGGTTCACCAGTAGTGGGGGGTCTATAGACAGTAGAATGTGGGTTCACCAGTAGGGGGGTCTTAGACAGTACAATGTGGGTTCTAGTGGGGGGTCTTAGACAGTAGAATGTGGGTTCACCAGTGGGGGGGGTCTTAGACAGTAGAATGTGGGTTCACCAGTAGTGGGGGGTCTTAGACAGTAGAATGTGGGTTCACCAGTTCTGGGGGTCTTAGAGAGTACAATGTGGGTTCACCAGTGGGGGGGTCTACAGTAGAATGTGGGTTCAAGTCAATAGAATGTGGGTTCACCAGTGGGGGTAGACAGTAGAATGTGGGTTCACCAGTGGGGGGTCTCTTAGACATGTGGGTTCACCAGTGGGGGGGTCTTAGACAGTACAATGTGGGTTCACCAGTAGTGGGGGTCTTAGACAGTAGAATGTGGGTTCACCTAGTGGGGGCTCCAGACAGTAGAATGTGGGTTCACCAGTGGGGGGTCTTAGACAGTACAATGTGGGTTCACCAGTAGGGGGGTCTTAGACAGTAGAATGTGGGTTCACCAGTAGTGGGGGTCTTAGACAGTAGAATGTGGGTTCACCAGTGGGGGGGTCTTAGACAGTAGAATGTGGGTTCACCAGTGGATGGGGGGTCTTAGACAGTACAATGTGGGTTCACCAGTAGTGGGGGGTCAGACAGTACAATGTGGGTTCACCAGTGGGGGGGTCTTAGACAGTAGAATGTGGGTTCATCAGTGGGGGTCTTAGACAGTACAATGTGGGTTCACCAGTAGGGGGGGGTCTTAGACAGTAGAATGTGGGTTCACCAGTAGGGGGGGTCTTAGACAGTCAATGTGGGTTCACCAGTAGTGGGGGTCTCAGACAGTAGAATGTGGGTTCACCAGTGGGGGGTCTTAGTCAGTACAATGTGGGGACATGGGGGTCTCAGACAGTCATGTGGTTGGAGGGTCTTGTAGTGGGGGGTCTTAGACAGTACAATGTGGGTTCACCGGATGGAGTGGGGGGGGACATCGTGGGTTGTCTCTTAGTCACCGTGGATGATCTTAGACAGTAGAATGTGGGTTCACCAGGGACATCAGACGGCATAAAGTATAGCATTTACCTAACACACTGCTGTGGGTTGTAGAATCTTAGTCACCATTTGGATCAGATTGGGACATCATGGGTTTACATATATTTTTATAGACTAATTATACTTGGTATAAAACCTGTATAAAATGTATTTATAATCATATGACAATATTTTAGGTTGACTATGATTCTATTATAGGTTCCGATGTGCATTCTTTTTATTTTCACCGTATAAAATGTATTTATAATATATGACAATATTTTAGGTTCACATTCCTTTTTATTTTCTTCTAATTTATAGTCACCGTGGATGCCTTTGAGTTCTGGACATTGGGTTTTGACATCTCTACTAAGTCACCGTGGATCTAGGGACATCAGTGCATGGGTTGTCTTTTAGGTGGTCAGTTCTCCTGTCCAGGATGGAGGGACACCCGTGGGTTGTCTCTTAGTCACCGTGGGATGAACAGAGGGACATCCTGGGTTTCCATGAACCCTTCGAGTCCTCCAGCAGAGACTGCATGTACTCACCGTGGATGGAGGGACATCATGGGTTGTCTTAGTCACCGTGGATGGAGGGACATCATGGGTTGTGTCTTAGTTGGATGGAGGGACTCTTAGTCACCGTGGATGGAGGGACATCATGGGTTGTCTCTTAGTCACCGTGGATGGAGGGACATCATGGGTTGTCTCTTAGTCACCGTGGATGGAGGGACATCATGGGTTGTCTCTTAGTCACCGTGGATGGAGGGACATCGTGGGTTGTCTCTTAGTCACCGTGGATGGAGGGACATCGTGGGTTGTCTCTTAGTCACCGTGGATGGAGGGACATCATGGGTTGTCTCTTAGTCACCGTGGATGGAGGGACATCGTGGGTTGTCTCTTAGTCACCGTGGATGGAGGGACATCATGGGTTGTCTCTTAGTCACCGTGGATGGAGGGACATCATGGGTTGTCTCTTAGTCACCGTGGATGGAGGGACATCGTGGGTTGTCTCTTAGTCACCGTGGATGGAGGGACATCGTGGGTTGTCTCTTAGTCACCGTGGATGGAGGGACATCGTGGGTTGTCTCTTAGTCACCGTGGATATAGGGACATCATGGGTTGTCTCTTAGTCACTGTGGATGGCGAGACATCATGGGTTGTCTCTTAGTCACCGTGGATGGAGGGACATCATGGGTTGTCTCTTAAAGTCAATAAGATCCATCTGTCCCTGTAACTCCCAGCCTTGGTCCAGTCTGACTTGGTGTTGTAGAGCTTTCCAATGTGTTTAGGTGTGTTTGAGTGGACACATCTGACCGTCCGACTATGTGGTGTCACTCATCCAGACAAAGTGCCTCAGTGTCGGTTTCACAGTATCGTGTTGATCTTCCTGAGGGTCGGTCAGCATCTACAGCTCTGTCCATGGATTTAACAGTGGTTACATTTCTCCAGACCACAGCTGTTTACCTAAGCAAGTGGATGGGGGGACATCTGTTGTTTTTTGTCAAATCCCAGATTGCCCCTTTTAAATGTAGTTTCAGAGTTCTACTGTGTCTGGATAGAGTTGTGGCAGTGAGACTTTAGAGGATCATTGGATGGATGGAGTGGCTGGGTGGCTGAATGGATGGAGGGTGGCTGGAGGTGGATGGAGTGACTGGCTGGGTGGATGGAGTGACTGGCTGGGTGGATGACAGGAGTGGCTAGGTGGATGGGTGACTGGCTGGGTGGATGGAGTGACTGGCTGGGTGGATGGAGTGACTGGGCTGGGTGGATGGTTGTGACTGGCTAGGTGGATGGAATGACTGGCTGGGTGGATGGATGGATGGAGTGGCTGGATGGATGGATGGATGGAGTGGCTGGGTGGATGGATGTGACTGGCTGGGTGGATGGAGTGACTGGCTGGGTGGATGGAGTGACTGGCTGGGGTGGATGGAGGAGTGGCTGGGTGGATGGAGTGACTGGCTGGGTGGATGGAGTGACTGGCTGGGTGGATGGAGTGACTGGCTGGGTGGATGGAGTGACTGGCTGGGTGGATGGAGTGACTGGCTGGGTGGATGGATGGATGGAGTGGCTGGGTGGATGGATGGACTGGCTGGGTGGATGGAGTGACTGGCTGGGTGGATGGAGTGACTGGCTGGGTGGATGGAGTGACTGGCTGGGTGGATGGAGTGACTGGCTGGGTGGATGGAGTGACTGGCTGGGTGGATGGAGTGACTGGCTGGGTGGATGGAGTGACTGGCTGGGTGGATGGAGTGACTGGCTGGGTGGATGGAGTGGCTGGCTGGGTGGATGGAGTGACTGGCTGGGTGGATGGAGTGGCTGGCTGGGTGGATGGAGTGACTGGCTGGGTGGATGGAGTGACTGGCTGGGTGGATGGAGTGACTGGCTGGGTGGATGGAGTGACTGGCTGGGTGGATGGAGTGACTGGCTGGGTGGATGGAGTGACTGGCTGGGTGGATGGGCTGACTGGCTGGGTGGATGGAGTGACTGGCTGGGTGGATGGACTGGCTGGGTGGATGGCTGGCTGGGTGGATGGAGTGGTTGGCTGGGTGGATTCCGTGGCTGGCTGGGTGGAGGGAGTGGCTGGTTCCGTGGATGGAGTGGTTGGCATGGGAATAGGGTTCCCGTTGGCCCCCTACATAGGGAATAGGGTTCCGTTGGCCCCCTACATAGGGAATAGGGTTCCGTTGGCCCCCTACATAGGGAATAGGGTTCCGTTGGCCCCCTACATAGGGAATAGGGTTCCGTTGGCCCCCTACATAGGGAATAGGGTTCCGTTGGCCCCCTACATAGGGAATAGGGTTCCGTTGGCCCCCTACATAGGGAATAGGGTTCCGTTGGCCCCCTACATAGGGAATAGGGTTCCGTTGGCCCCGCTACATAGGGAATAGGGTTCCGTTGGCCCCGCTACATAGGGAATAGGGTTCCGTTGGCCCGCTACATAGGGAATAGGGTTCCGTTGGCCCCCTACATAGGGAATAGGGTTCTGTTGGCCCCCTACATAGGGAATAGGGTTTCATTTGGAAGGGAGGCAGTGACAGTCACACCCATTAACAGATCCTGGAGTTTTATCTGAGATGTTTGTAGACACAACACCTCTACAACGCTCACCCACAACACTCTGATGTGGGCGAGGGGCAGGAAGCCACGCCTGAAAACAGACTCTCTCTCTCGCTCTGTCTCTCTTCTCTCTGACACACACACACTCTCTTTCACTCACAAATACTTGCATTTATACACACACACACACACACACATACACACACACACACACACACACACACACACACACACACACATACACAGATCCCATTCCCTGGCAGTGAATTCCTACCCCCCGGATGGGACAGGACACACACACACCCAGCCCCAAACAGTGACACACTCACATCGACTCACACAATGTTATTTTCCCACTCCCTGGCAGTGGATTCCTCCCCCCCTCTCCCCGGATGGGGCAGGACACTGACACCCACACACTCTGACTCTGACACAGTCATCCCATCCCCAAACAGTGGAGAAAAACTCTCACCTACTCGTTACCATAACAACCTGAAACAGGTTGGGGGAAAAATATTATTAAGCAACAATACAATCACGCATCAAGTTGGGTTTCCAAAGTTTTAGTGATTGGAGGAGATGACGGCAATGACTTCCTGAATCTAAATGACGTCCTGGATCTAAATGACTTCCTGGATCTAATTGAGTTCCTGGAACTAAATGACTCGTCATGTTTTTATTGTAATAGGGCTTAGATCAGTGGTCATCAGTTTAACTGAAACCACTGGCAATGAACACAACCTGTTTTCTGGTAGATCAAATATCTGTCTGCACTGACCTGTTTGGTAGGTAAATATCTGTCTGCACTGACCTGTTTTGGTGGTAGATCAAATATCTGTCTGCACTGACCTGTTTTGGTAGATCTGATATGTCTGCACTGAGCTGTTTGGTAGATCTGATATGTCTGCACTGACTGTTTGTTTGGTCTGCACTGATTGGTAGATCTGATATGTCTGCACTGACCTGATTGGTAGATCTGATATGTCTGCACTGACCTGTTTGGTAGATCTGATATGTCTGCACTGACCTGTTTGGTAGATCTGATATGTCTGCACTGACCTGATTGGTAGATCTGATATGTCTGCACTGACCTGATTGGTAGATCTGATATGTCTGCACTGACCTGATTGGTAGATCTGATATGTCTGCACTGACCTGATTGGTAGATCTGATATGTCTGCACTAACCTGATTGGTAGATCTGATATGTCTGCACTGACCTGATTGGTAGATCTGATATGTCTGCACTGACCTGATTGGTAGATCTGATATGTCTGCACTGACCTGATTGGTAGATCTGATATGTCTGCACTGACCTGATTGGTAGATCTGATTTATCTGCACTGAGCTGATTGGTGGTTATTTAGAAGACCCAATAGAAGTGAACCATTTGTACATTTCACTCTGCCTGTAACCATGCACTTTGCTGTCCCTTGTGTTTTACCGTAAATACAGAGGCAGGAACAAAGCCTCACAACCACAATACTGAACCTTTAGTCTTTTATTTGACTGTCTGGAAACAGGAAGACTTCCCGAAGTCTCCAATTAGCCAGAGATGGGCCTGGAAAATTCTGGTTTAGGTCCAAAATGGCACCCTATTCCCTATGGGCCCTGGTCAAAAGTAGTGCACTACATAGGGAATAGGGTGCCGCTTTGGGACGTAGGTCCGGTCTTGACTCCAACTCTGTAATTAGCAGTGTTCAACTGGAGAGTCTTTGGAGTGCAGCCTCATAGGAGGAAATGGGAACATTTCTGAACTTGGTACACCACACACACACACACACACACACACACACACACACACACACACACACACACACACACACACACACACACACACACACACACACACACACACACACACACACACACACACACACACACACACACACACACACACACACACAGGCTTCTTGCATGAGCTTCTTGATTGTGGTTCTTGGAAGTGGCAGGAAGTCTCTAGGAATAGATTGTGTTTCAAGAGACTACACATATACACACACTGGCACGCATATAGATCTAAGCAATAAGGCACGAAGGAGTGTGGTATGAAGCTGGTTGAGAGAATGCAATCACCCTTTGTGATTGGAGGATAGCTATGAGGGTTATCGAATCAGGATCAATTCCTTTGATCTCCTCCAGCTTGTTAATTATATAATGTTCATATTTAAAGAGAGAATGTCTAGTGTCTTTGGTAAATGACAGGAGTGGAATGTTAGTCTGGGTACCAGTCTTCAGCTATCACATCCCCTCTTCCTTACTGATATCCTGGACGCTGCTTGGCCTGGAGCTGCTTGGTGGGCCTGATATGTCTGCACTGACCTGTTTGGTAGCTGATTTGGGGCCTGAGCTGATTGGTAGACGCTGATATGGGCCTGACGCTGCTGGGGCCTGACGCTGCTCGTGGCCTGGACGCTGCTTGGCCTGGACGCTGCTATGTCTGCACTGACGCTGCTGGTGGCCTAGCTCTGATATGCTCGTGGCCTGACTCTGCTTGGGGCCTGGACTCTGCTCGGGGCCTGACCTGCTTGGCCTGAGCTGCTGGGGCCTGACGCTGCTCGGGGCCTGGACGCTGCTCGTGGCCTGAGCTGCTCGTGGCCTGGACGCTGCTCGTGGCCTGGACGCTGCTCTGGGCCTAGATCTGCTCTGGCCTGGACTCTGCTCGGGGCCTGGACGCTGCTCTGGGTGGATCTGGCCTGCTCTGGGCCTGGACCTGCTTGGGGCCTGCTCTGGGCCTGGACGCTGCTTGGTAGGCCTGGACGCTGCTCGGGGCCTGGACGCTGCTCGTGGCCTGGACGCTGCTCTGGGCCTGACGCTGCTCTGGGCCTGACGCTGCTCGGGGCCTGACGCTGCTCGGGGCCTGAGCTGCTCGTGGGCCTGGACGCTGCTCGGGGCCTGGACGCTGCTTGGCCTGGAGCTGCTCGGGGCCTGGATGCTGCTCGGGGCCTGACCTGCTTGGGCCTGCTCTGTGGCCTGGAGCTGTTTGGGGCCTGACTCTGCTCTGCACTGGACCTGGGGCCTGGACTCTGCTCGGGGCCTGGACTCTGCTCGGGGCCTGGACGCTGCTCGGGGCCTGACCTGATTGGTAGGCCTTATGCCTGACCTGATTGGCCTGAGCTGATTGGTGGATCTTATGTCTGCACTGATATTATTATTATTATATATATTATTATTATTATTATATATGATATTATTATTATATTATGATATTATTATTATTATTATATATGATATTATTATATTATATATGATATTATTATTATATTATATATGATATTATTATTATATTATATATGATATTATTATATTATATATGATATTATTATTATATTATATATGATATTATTATTATATATGATATTATTATTATTATATTATATATGATATTATTATTATATATGATATTATTATTATATTATATATGATATTATTATTATTATATATATTATTATTATATTATATATGATATTATTATTATATATATATATTATTATTATATTATATATGATATTATATTATCTATATATGATATGATTATATATGATATTATTATTATATATGATATTATTATTATATATGTTTATTATTATTATATTATATATGATATTATTATTATATATGATATTATTATTATATTATATCTGCACTATTATTATTATTATATATGATATTATTATTATATCTGATATTATTATTATTATTATATTATTATTATATCTGATATTATTATTATATATATATTATTATTATATATATATGATATTATTATTATATCTATATTATTATTATATATGATATTATTATTATATATGATATTATTATTATTATATATATGATTATTATATTATATATGATATTATTATTATTATGATATTAGATTATATGGAATATTATTCAGCATTGAAGAAAAGTTATTAAAGTCTCCAACTCTGCCACATCTATGGGCAGTTTATTTTTATACAACTAAAACAGATGCCTTTCCTTGGCCTTTTTAAGGCTTTTCATCTTTTGAAGCCAAAGTTTGTTGAAGTCTCTAATCAACACCTCCGTCCAACTCGGACCCATCCCATCTCGTGCTCCAACTGGGCCACAGTGGGATGAAACATCACACCTCAGACCAGATCAGACCAGACCAAGTCATCCACAAGTTGCCCTTCTGTTACGCAATAAATCTGGATCCAATATGTCTGTCTGTGGGTCAACAGAGTTATTTTCTACACACTGAGTTACATTCCAAATGGCACCCTATTCCCTATATCGTGCACTACTTTTGATAGAGTGCCCTGATTAAAAGTAGTGCACTACATAGCAAAAAGAGGCCAATAGGGCTCTGGACAAAAGTAGTGCACTACATGGGAAATGGAGTTCCATTTGGGACGCATCTGAATGACAGCGTGGTGGTGCACCGTAAACTACTGTGGTATAGCTACAGGAGGTTCCCTCCCTTCTAGTCTGTGGTATAGCTACAGGAGGTTCCCTCCCTTCTAGTCTGTGGTATAGCTACAGGAGGTTCCCTCCCTTCTAGTCTGGCGTATAGCTACAGGAGGTTCCCTCCCTTCTAGTCTGGTGTATAGCTACAGGAGGTTCCCTCCCTTCTAGTCTGGTGTATAGCTACAGGAGGTTCCCTCCCTTCTAGTCTGGTGTATAGCTACAGGAGGTTCCCTCCCTTCTAGTCTGGTGTATAGCTACAGGAGGTTCCCTCCCTTCTAGTCTGGCGTATAGCTACAGGAGGTTCCCTCCCTTCTAGTCTGGTGTATAGCTACAGGAGGTTCCCTCCCTTCTAGTCTGGTGTATAGCTACAGGAGGTTCCCTCCCTTCTAGTCTGGTGTATAGCTACAGGAGGTTCCCTCCCTTCTAGTCTGGGGTATAGCTACAGGAGGTTCCCTCCCTTCTAGTCTGTGGTATAGCTACAGGAGGTTCCCTCCCTTCTAGTCTGGCGTATAGCTACAGGAGGTTCCCTCCCTTCTAGTCTGGTGTATAACTACAGGAGGTTACCTCCCTTCTAGTCTGTGGTATAGCTACAGGAGGTTACCTCCCTTCTAGTCTGTGGTATAACTACAGGAGGTTACCTCCCTTCTAGTCTGTGGTATAACTACATGAGGTTAGCTCCCTTCTAGTCTGGTGTATAGCTACAGGAGGTTACCTCCCATCTAGTCTGGTGTATAACTACAGGAGGTTACCTCCCTTCTAGTCTGTGGTATAGCTACAGGAGGTTACCTCCCTTCTAGCCTGTGGTATAGCTACAGGAGGTTACCTCCCTTCTAGTCTGGTGTATAGCTACAGGAGGTTACCTCCCTTCTAGTCTGTGGTATAACTACAGGAGGTTACCTCCCTTCTAGTCTGGTGTATAGCTACAGGAGGTTACCTCCCTTCTAGTCTGTGGTATAACTACAGGAGGTTACCTCCCTTCTAGTCTGTGGTATAGCTACAGGAGGTTACCTCCCTTCTAGTCTGTGGTATAGCTACAGGAGGTTACCTCCCTTCTAGTCTGTGGTATAACTACAGGAGGTTACCTCCCTTCTAGTCTGTGGTATAGCTACAGGAGGTTACCTCCCTTCTAGTCTGGGGTATAGCTACAGGAGGTTACCTCCCTTCTAGTCTGTGGTATAACTACAGGAGGTTACCTCCCTTCTAGTCTGTGGTATAGCTACAGGAGGATACCTCCCTTCTAGTCTGTGGTATAGCTACAGGAGGTTCCCTCCCTTCTAGTCTGTGGTATAGCTACAGGAGGTTACCTCCCTTCTAGTCTGTGGTATAACTACAGGAGGTTACCTCCCTTCTAGTCTGTGGTATAGCTACAGGAGGTTACCTCCCTTCTAGTCTGTGGTATAGCTACAGGAGGTTACCTCCCTTCTAGTCTGTGGTATAGCTACAGGAGGTTACCTCCCTTCTAGTCTGTGGTATAACTACAGGAGGTTACCTCCCTTCTAGTCTGTGGTATAGCTACAGGAGGTTACCTCCCTTCTAGTCTGTGGTATAACTACAGGAGGATACCTCCCTTCTAGTCTGTGGTATAGCTACAGGAGTTTCCCTCCCTTCTAGTCTGTGGTATAGCTACAGGAGGTTCCCTCCCTTCTAGTCTGTGGTATAACTACAGGAGGTTACCTCCCTTCTAGTCTGTGGTATAGCTACAGGAGGTTACCTCCCTTCTAGTCTGTGGTATAACTACAGGAGGTTACCTCCCTTCTAGTCTGGGGTATAGCTACAGGAGGTTACCTCCCTTCTAGTCTGTGGTATAGCTACAGGAGGTTACCTCCCTTCTAGTCTGTGGTATAACTACAGGAGGTTACCTCCCTTCTAGTCTGTGGTATAGCTACAGGAGGTTACCTCCCTTCTAGTCTGTGGTATAACTACAGGAGGTTACCTCCCTTCTAGTCTGTGGTATAGCTACAGGAGGTTACCTCCCTTCTAGTCTGTGGTATAGCTACAGGAGGTTACCTCCCTTCTAGTCTGTGGTATAGCTACAGGAGGTAACCTCCCTTCTAGTCTGTGGTATAACTACAGGAGGTTACCTCCCTTCTAGTCTGTGGTATAGCTACAGGAGGTTACCTCCCTTCTAGTCTGTGGTATAACTACAGGAGGTTACCTCCCTTCTAGTCTGTGGTATAGCTACAGGAGGTTACCTCCCTTCTAGTCTGTGGTATAGCTACAGGAGGTTACCTCCCTTTTAGTCTGTGGTATAACTACAGGAGGTTACCTCCCTTCTAGTCTGTGGTATAGCTACAGGAGGTTACCTCCCTTCTAGTCTGTGGTATAACTACAGGAGGTTCCCTCCCTTCTAGTCTGGTGTATAGCTACAGGAGGTTCCCTCCCTTCTAGCCTGTGGTATAGCTACAGGAGGTTCCCTCCCTTCTAGTCTGTGGTATAGCTACAGGAGGTTCCCTCCCTTCTAGTCTGGCGTATAGCTACAGGAGGTTCCCTCCCTTCTAGTCTGTGGTATAGCTACAGGAGGTTACCTCCCTTCTAGTCTGTGGTATAACTACTGGAGGTTACCTCCCTTCTAGTCTGGTGTATAGCTACAGGAGGTTACCTCCCATCTAGTCTGGTGTATAGCTACAGGAGGTTACCTCCCTTCTAGTCTGTGGTATAACTACAGGAGGTTACCTCCCTTCTAGTCTGTGGTATAGCTACAGGAGGTTACCTCCCTTCTAGTCTGTGGTATAGCTACAGGAGGTTACCTCCCTTCTAGTCTGTGGTATAGCTACAGGAGGTTACCTCCCTTCTAGTCTGTGGTATAACTACAGGAGGTTACCTCCCTTCTAGTCTGTGGTATAGCTACAGGAGGTTACCTCCCTTCTAGTCTGTGGTATAACTACAGGAGGTTACCTCCCTTCTAGTCTGTGGTATAGCTACAGGAGGTTACCTCCCTTCTAGTCTGTGGTATAGCTACAGGAGGTTACCTCCCTTCTAGTCTGGTGTATAGCTACAGGAGGTTACCTCCCTTCTAGTCTGTGGTATAACTACAGGAGGTTACCTCCCTTCTAGTCTGGTGTATAGCTACAGGAGGTTACCTCCCTTCTAGTCTGTGGTATAACTACAGGAGGTTACCTCCCTTCTAGTCTGTGGTATAGCTACAGGAGGTTACCTCCCTTCTAGTCTGTGGTATAGCTACAGGAGGTTACCTCCCTTCTAGTCTGTGGTATAACTACAGGAGGTTACCTCCCTTCTAGTCTGTGGTATAGCTACAGGAGGTTCCCTCCCTTCTAGTCTGTGGTATAGCTACAGGAGGTTCCCTCCCTTCTAGTCTGGTGTATAGCTACAGGAGGTTCCCTCCCTTCTAGTCTGGTGTATAGCTACAGGAGGTTCCCTCCCTTCTAGCCTGTGGTATAGCTACAGGAGGTTCCCTCCCTTCTAGTCTGTGGTATAGCTACAGGAGGTTCCCTCCCTTCTAGTCTGGCGTATAGCTACAGGAGGTTCCCTCCCTTCTAGTCTGTGGTATAGCTACAGGAGGTTACCTCCCTTCTAGTCTGTGGTATAACTACTGGAGGTTACCTCCCTTCTAGTCTGTGGTATAGCTACAGGAGTTTACCTCCCTTCTAGTCTGTGGTATAACTACAGGAGGTTACCTCCCTTCTAGTCTGTGGTATAGCTACAGGAGGTTACCTCCCTTCTAGTCTGTGGTATAACTACAGGAGGATACCTCCCTTCTAGTCTGTGGTATAGCTACAGGAGGTTCCCTCCCTTCTAGTCTGTGGTATAGCTACAGGAGGTTCCCTCCCTTCTAGTCTGTGGTATAACTACAGGAGGTTACCTCCCTTCTAGTCTGGTGTATAGCTACAGGAGGTTACCTCCCTTCTAGTCTGTGGTATAACTACAGGAGGTTACCTCCCTTCTAGTCTGTGGTATAGCTACAGGAGGTTACCTCCCTTCTAGTCTGTGGTATAGCTACAGGAGGTTACCTCCCTTCTAGTCTGTGGTATAGCTACAGGAGGTTACCTCCCTTCTAGTCTGTGGTATAACTACATGAGGTTAGCTCCCTTCTAGTCTGTGGTATAACTACAGGAGGTTACCTCCCTTCTAGTCTGTGGTATAGCTGTTCTCTCTCTCTGTCTCTCTCTCTCTCTCTGGCTCTCTCTGGCTCTCTCAATGTGGCTTTATTGGCATGGGTAACATGTTTAACATTGGCAAAGCAAGTGAAAAGAATAAACAAAAGTGAAATAAACAGTAAAAAGTGAACAGTAAACATTACTCTCACAAGTTCCATGTGTTGTAGCGGCGTGCAAATAGTTAAAGTACGAAACAACACACATGGGGTTTTTTTACAATGAGGTTTTTGTTCTTCACTGGTTGCCCTTTTCGTGTGGCAACAGGTCATAAATATTGCTGCTGTGAGGGCACACTGTGGTATTTCACCCAGTAGATATGGGGGAGTCTATCAAAATGTAGATTTGTTTTCAAATTCTTTGTGGGTCTGTGTGATCTGAGGGGAAATGTGTCTTTTCAACACAAAGTCACTTCGTTGACAACAGCTCTGCTCTGCGACGCTCCAGAAGTATCACTTCCCTGACGTCTGCTGAGGCCGTGTCAACGTAAATGTTCTACCACCAACGTAGACGTCGGGTTAACCACACAGCCCAGATGCACAGTACACTTCTCTCTCCAGAATGCACTGCTCTCTACTGCCAATTTGTACACGTTCATTGTTTCATAACTTTATGGTGTGAATTGTTTGGGTTTTTGATGTGTTAGTGTCTATCAATTCCCCCATTTACATCACCAGTAGTATATTTACCATTCATTTATATCATTTCTAATCTTGTGTTTAATGCATTGGAATAATAATATTGAGTCTTCCCGTTTTTATCATTGTCTGATTGGACAGATTGTTTGCAGAGCACACAACCTACGCTACACTTGTGAGAAGCAACTTTTGGTTTATTTCATACTTTTTTAAATACTTTTTTTTGTCATTGTCTTTTGTTTGGAGGGATCCTGTCAATGTTGAGGAAGGACACATACGCATTGAAGTAGGCCTATAGGCTACCTGGCCTGATTTACACATAGAAGTAGACCGATAGGCTACCTGGCCTGATTTACACATAGAAGTAGACCGATAGGCTACCTGGCCTGATTTACACATAGAAGTAGGCCTATAGGCTACCTGGCCTGATTTACACATAGAAGTAGACCTATAGGCTACCTGGCCTGATTTATACATATAAGTAGACCTTTAGGCTACCTGGCCTGATTTACACATAGAAGTAGACCTATAGGCTACCTGGCCTGATTTACACATAGAAGTAGGCCTATGGGCTACCTGGCCTACCTGGCCTGATTTACACATAGAAGTAGACCGATAGGCTACCTGGCCTGATTTACACAGAAGTAGACCGATAGGCTACCTGGCCTGATTTACACATAGAAGTAGGCCTATAGGCTACCTGGCCTGATTTACACATAGAAGTAGACCGATAGGCTACCTGGCCTGATTTACACATAGAAGTAGACCGATAGGCTACCTGGCCTGATTTACACATAGAAGTAGGCCTATAGGCTACCTGGCCTGATTTACACATAGAAGTAGGCCTATAGGCTACCTGGCCTGATTTACACATAGAAGTAGGCCTATAGGCTACCTGTCCTGATTTACACATAGAAGTAGGCCTATAGGCTACCTGTCCTGATTTACACATAGAAGTAGGCCTATAGGCTACCTGGCCTGTGCGAAAATGTAGGCAAGTAAATGTGCCCCTTTTGTGGATCTGATAGTGTTTCTGATTGGCTTAACACGCCACCACTAATGACCTGTGGAGCTCAAAATAATGTTTTCTTCACCTCCAAAGAGCAAGCAAATCATCCATTGAGAATTACAATAGTTCCTAAAAACTAAACTCAAAAAAAAAAAAAAAAAATCAGATTAGTCCGATCTGATTACTTCTTATCAGTGATTGACATGGACTGAAATAGGTTCCGGAACTCATTTTGGGTGCCGGAACTCCTCAATACTTCTGATCTAATATTCTATAAGAAGAACCGGAGCTCAAGCAATAGAACGTGTGAGGTGTCAGTACTCAGCTCCTGCTTCTTATCCCTTGTGCAAATAGTCTACAGCTGTGTCTGTCCCGAGCTCACTGGTGGGGAAACTCTCTCTGAGGGCCCAGAATATTTTACACAATGTTGCAAGTTCGCTAGTGCAAGCTTCTGGCCTGACCCAAGTTAATAGTTGATACAAGGTTGGCTACACGTGGCCTGTCTGCAACAATGTGATTTTATAGGATATTCATTTTATTTCTGGATATTTTCAAGCTGCGTACTGCAATGTTTTTATTTGTCGGCTTTATGTAGACATAGATGGCAATATAAGTTACTTTTTAGGTTTTATCATTTTGATTAACTACATGACTTATATATATATATATATATTATTTCTTTTTCTTATTTTTTTTTACCAGGTAAGTTGACTGAGAACACATTCTCATGTACAGCAACAACCTGGGGAATAGGTTGGTGATGAATGAGCCAATTGTTAACTGGGATTATTAGGTGACTGTGACTGGTGATATATTCAACATGCCATGGGATCTTTATGTGCCTCTTTAATGACTTCAGAGAGTCAGTACACCCATTTAACATCCCATTTGAAAGACAGCACCCTGAGAGTGCCTCCTACTGGCCCTCCAACACCACTTCCAGCAGCATCTGTTCTCCCATCCAGGGACCAACCAGGACCAACCCTGCTTAGCTTCAGAAGCAAGACAGCAGTGGGATGCAGGGTGGTATGCTGCTGGATCTAAATCATTTTGAGATGATTATCAACTAAACTGTTTCACGGAAATGTGAATATAAAAACCATAACTGGCACGTAGATGGGTAGAGATGGTAAGATATATTCAACCATAAAACCATAACTGGCACGTAGATGGGTAGAGATGGTAAGATATATTCAACCATAACTGGCACGTAGATGGGTAGAGATGGTAAGATATATTCAACATGAGAAAGGTTGCTGATGTAGCCTGTTACAGCAACTTCAGGAGAGAAACGGCAGAATCTGAGAGCCAGCAGGAGCAGGAGGTGAATAGTTGGGTCAGGTTTTTTTTTTTGTTTATCTAGATTTCTGGCGCCCTCTTGAGGCATTTGTCATATTTCATCAAACCGTAAACTTAAAGCATCAGACAAGCTCACATACATCGGTATGGAACAATACACGTAAAAACATTTTGACCAATCCAGTGGTCCAAAGAACAGACGACTTTTGGTCGACCAAGATTATTTTTTGGGTCGGGGACAGCCTTACTCCTCCCACAGTCATGCTACTATAGCTGTTGAAACACCTCAGAGAGGCTCTGAGGCTGGGGGAGAAGGTTGGGGGAGAGGATGGAGGAGGATATGACCTCAGAGAGGCTCTAATGCTGGGGGGTGAGGAGGATATGGGCAGGGGTGAGGAAGGGTTGGGGAGGGGGTTCGTGAGCAAGGTAAGACTCTCAAGCACCTGGAGGATACCCATTCACTTCACAGACAGAGACAGACAGACGGGCCTGCTCTCTCCCTTGCCTAAATCACCAATGTTATGTGTTGTCAGGTCTGGTATACGTCTGTTTATGTCTGGGTATAAACAGTACGCTGCCCCGGTCCATTTACCAGGCCATCCATCTCCCTCCATAGTACCCCCACCGGACCGGTGATGGTACCCCAGAGAGGACACTCAGACAGACAGGGGACCCATGACCCCTGCTGCTGGGGTATGAGGGCACCATGGAGTGTTTTAACAGGGGTTAACTGCAGGGACATCTCTTCAAGGAGTATTCCTGGGTTGTTTTAAGGAATCTGTTTATAGTAACTGAAAGTGAGACGTGGCTCTCGCCCACGTTCTCTCTTTCCCTCTACCTACCCCCCTCTCTCTCTCTCTCTTTACCTCTGTCTCTTGACCACGTTCTCTCTTTCCCTCTACCTACCCCCCCTCTCTCTCTCTCTCTCTCCTCTCTCTCTCTCTCTCTCTCTCTCTTTACCTATCTCTCTCTCTCTTTACCCATCTCTCTCTCTCTTTACCTACTCTCTCTCTCTCTCTCTCTTTACCTCTCTCTCTCTCTCTTTACCTCTCCTCTCTCTCTCTTTACCTCTCTTTCTCTCTCTCTCTCTCTCTTTACCTCTCTCTCTCTCTCTTTCTCTCTCTCTCTCTCTCTCTCTCTCTTTCTCTCTCTCTTCTCTCTCTCTCTCTCTCTCTCTCTCTCTCTCTCTCTCTCTCTCTCTCTCTCTCTCTCTCTCTCTCTCTCTCTCTCTCTCTCTCAATCTCAATTCAAGAGATTTATTGGCATGGGAAACATATACTGTATGTAGATAATAAACAAAAGTGAAATAAACAAAGATTAACAGTAAACATTACACTCACAGAAGTTCCAAAATAATAAATTAATTTCAAATGTCAAATGTGCAAATAAGTACAAAGGGACAATGTCTCTCTGTCTCTATTTCTCTCTGTCTCTGTCTCTCTTTCTCTCTGTCTCTCTCTCTGTCTCTCTCTGTCTCTGTCTCTCTCTGTGTCTCTCTCTCTCTCTCCTGTCTCTCTCTCTCTCTCCTGTCTCTCTCTCTCTCTGTCTCTCTCTCTCTCTCTCTCTCTCTCTCTGTCTCTCTCTCTCTCTCTCTCTCTCTCTCTCTCTCTCTCTCTGTCTCTCTCTCTCTCTCTCTCTCTCTCTCTGTCTCTCTCTCTCTCTGTCTCTCTCTCTCTCTCTCTCTCCTGTCTCTCTCTCTCTCTCTCCCTCTCTCTCTCTCTCTACCCCGAGAGTGGACAGAATAGTATTTTATAAACACTATAAATGTCACATAGCTAGACAGGAAACATCCTCATGTCTTCTCATATATCTCTGTGTGCCTCCCAAATGGAAGTTTATTCAAATCAAATGTATTTATATAGCCCTTCGTACATCAGCTGATATCTCAAAGTGCTGTTCAGAAACCCAGCCTAAAACCACAAACAGCAAGCAATGCAGGTGTAGAAGCACGGTGGCCTGAAAAACTCCTCTAGAAAGGCCAAAACCTAGGAAGAAACCTAGAGAGGAACCAGGCTATGTGGGGTGGCCAGTCCTCTTATGGCTGTGCCGGGTGGAGATTATAAACAGAACATGCCAAGATATTCAAATGTTCATAAATGACCAGCATGGTCAAATAATAATAATCACAGTAGTTGTCGAAGCAAGTCAGCATCTCGGGAGTAAATGTCAGTTGGCTTTTCATAGCTGATCATTGTCTCTATCTCTACTGCTCCTCTGTCTCTGGAGTCTTCTGTCTCAGGTCTTGGACTCTCTAGCACGTCCTCTCTCTCTGTCTCAGGGTTTCTCTAGCCTCAGGCAGAACAGTTGAAACTGGAGCAGCAGCACAGCCAGGTGGACTGGGGACAGCAAGGAGTCATCTGCCTCTGGTCCTATCTCAGTCTAGAGCAGGACTCTAGTTCACTAGAGAGGGGACCTGTCCCCTCTATCTCTCTAGAGTCCTCTCTATCCTGTCTAGGGACCTGTCCCCTCTATAGGACACTAGACTGTCTCTCTCTCTCAACATTATGATGTCATCATTATTATCATATGTGATTGGCTATGATTATACATGCTCTCTAAGACAATTAGAATATTCCACCAGACTGGTTTAGGATCAGCTGGGTAGTCTTTTCCAACTGTCTACTACGCTGGTTGAATCCCTCTCCAGACTCACTGTAGTGATTGTCGATCTCGGATGATTCTCTCTCTTCCTGTGTCTCATCTCTCTCGAATTCCTGGCAACGTTTCTTAATGGCAATAGAGTCTTTTTTCTTCTGATATATATCTCTCTATATATACACTGTCAAGTTGTCAGTAAAACAAGGTGACAGCAGAAAGAGTCCAGTCTTCCATTAGGAAAGTTGTTTTCTTCTTATTCCTAATGAGGATCAGCTGTCTCTGTGAGAGTCATAAACTGTTTCGTTCCCCAAAAACAAACTCTCTCCAGCTCTCTATTGTGTCTCTCGTTGGTGGTATAATGAGTAGACCCTCTCTCGGCGTGGAAAGTGTTCATGATTTTAATATTTAAAATAAAAACACTCAAACTCTCTCGCACAGTTCTGTCAGGCTCAGAAAACAAGATCCCACAAACTCTGGTGGAAAACAGGCTGCCTAAGTATGATTCCCAATCTCTCTCTCTCTCTCAGCTGTCCCTGATGGGGAACTCAATAACCGGCCAACAAAAGAAATGGAAAACACAGAATTTCTTCTCAGTCACACCCTGACCCGAACATAGAGAATAATAAGGATCTCTAAGGTCTCGTCAGGTCTGTACTCTTAAGACACAGTGACAGATTTAACCAGGCAGCCAGCGATATGGTACCATTAAGACACAGTGACAGATTTAACCAGCCAGCCAGCTATGGTACCTTCACAGTGACAGATTTAACCAGCCAGCCAGCGATATGGTCCATTAAAACACTGACAAGATTTAACCAGGCAGCCAGCGATATGGCACCATCAAAACACAGTGACAGATTTAACCAGGCAGCCAGCCAGCGATATGGTACCATTAAAACACAGTGACAGATTTAACCAGGCTCAGCTGTCCATTAAGACACAGTGACAGATTTAACCAGGCAGCCAGCGATATGGTACCGTTAAGACACAGTGACAGATTTAACCAGGCAGCCAGCGATATGGTACCATTAAGACACAGTGACAGATTTAACCAGGCAGCCAGCGATATGGTACCATTATAACACAGTGACAGATTTAACCAGGCAGCCAGCGATATGGTACCATTAAAACACAGTGACAGATTTAACCAGGCATCCAGCGGTATGGTACCATTAAAACACAGTGACAGATTTAACCAGGCAGCCAGCGATATGGCACCATTAAAACACATTGACAGATTTAACCAGGCAGCCAGCGATATGGTACCATTAAAACACATTGACAGATTTAACCAGGCAGCCAGCGATATGGTACCATTAAAACACATTGACAGATTTAACCAGGCAGCCAGCGATATGGTACCATTAAAACACATTGACAGATTTAACCAGGCAGCCAGCGATATGGTACCATTAAAACACATTGACAGATTTAACCAGGCAGCCAGCGATATGGTACCATTAAAACACAGTGACAGATTTAACCAGGCAGCTAGCGATATAGCACCATTAAAACACAGTGACAGATTTAACCAGGCAGCCAGCGATATGGTACCATTAAAACACAGTGACAGATTTAACCAGGCAGCCAGCCAGCGATATGGTACCATTAAGACACAGTGACAGATTTAACCAGGCAGCCAGCCAGCGATATGGTACCATTAAGTATTCCCTGTCACAGTGACAGATTTAACCAGGCAGCCAGCGATATGGTACCGTTAAGACACAGTGACAGATTTAACCAGGCAGCCAGCGGTATGGTACCATTAAGACACAGTGACAGATTTAACCAGGCAGCCAGCGATATGGTACCATTAAAACACAGTGACAGATTTAACCAGGCAGCCAGCGGTATGGTACCATTAAAACACAGTGACAGATTTAACCAGGCATCCAGCGGTATGGTACCATTAAAACACAGTGACAGATTTAACCAGGCAGCCAGCGATATGGCACCATTAAAACACATTGACAGATTTAACCAGGCAGCCAGCGATATGGTACCATTAAAACACATTGACAGATTTAACCAGGCAGCCAGCGATATGGTACCATTAAAACACATTGACAGATTTAACCAGGCAGCCAGCGATATGGCACCATTAAAACACATTGACAGATTTAACCAGGCAGCCAGCGATATGGCACCATTAAAACACATTGACAGATTTAACCAGGCAGCCAGCGATATGGTACCATTAAAACACAGTGACAGATTTAACCAGGCATCCAGCGATATGGCACCATTAAAACACAGTAACAGATTTAACCAGGCAGCCAGCGATATGGCACCATTAAAACACAGTGACAGATTTAACCAGGCATCCAGCGATATGGTACCATTAAAACACAGTGACAGATTTAACCAGGCAGCCAGCGATATGGCACCATTAAAACACAGTGACAGATTTAACCAGGCAGCCAGCGATATGGCACCATTAAAACACATTGACAGATTTAACCAGGCAGCCAGCGATATGGTACCATTAAAACACAGTGACAGATTTAACCAGGCAGCCAGCGATATGGTACCATTAAAACACAGTGACAGATTTAACCAGGCAGCCAGCGATATGGTACCATTAAAACACAGTGACAGATTTAACCAGGCATCCAGCGATATGGTACCATTAAAACACAGTGACAGATTTAACCAGGCAGCCAGCGATATGGCACCATTAAAACACAGTGACAGATTTAACCAGGCAGCCAGCCAGCGATATGGTACCATTAAAACACAGTGACAGATTTAACCAGGCAGCCAGCCAGCGATATGGTACCATTAAGACACAGTGACAGATTTAACCAGGCAGCCAGCCAGCGATATGGTACCATTAAGACACAGTGACAGATTTAACCAGGCAGCCAGCGATATGGTACCATTAAAACACAGTGACAGATTTAACCAGGCAGCCAGCGATATGGTACCATTAAAACACAGTGACAGATTTAACCAGGCAGCCAGCGATATGGTACCATTAAAACACAGTGACAGATTTAACCAGCCAGCCAGCGATATGGTACCATTAAAACACAGTGACAGATTTAACCAGCCAGCCAGCGATATGGTACCATTAAAACACAGTGACAGATTTAACCAGCCAGCCAGCGATATGGTACCATTAAAACACAGTGACAGATTTAACCAGGCAGCCAGCGATATGGTACCATTAAAACACAGTGACAGATTTAAC